>NW_020674425.1:2638-4540 GCF_002925995.2 Terrapene triunguis
GGGTAGTGGCTGGAGAGGGGCTTTAACCTGGTCTTGGGGCTTTCCCACTCGTTGGCACACCTCACAAGACCGGACATAATTAGCAACGTCCTTGCCCATTCCCTCCCAGTGGAAGGACTTCCCCAACCGGTCTTTGGTTCTGTTCACCCCAGAATGGCCACTGGGATGATCATGGGCTAAGCTCAAGAGCTTTACCCGATACTTAGTGGGAACTACCAACTGTTTTTGAGGATGCCAGTCTTCCTGGTGCCCACCAGAAAGAGTCTCCTTGTATAACAGTCCTTGTTCTACAACAAACCGGGATCGATTAGAAGAGCTGAGAGGCGGTGGGGTGCTCCGTGCCGCCGCCCAAGCTTTCTGAAGGCTGTCATCTGCTTCCTGCTCGGCCTGGAACTGTTCCCTTGATGCTGGAGACATCAGTTCCTCCTTGGACTGTGGACTGGGGCTTGGTCCCTCTGGAAGCGATGCAGGTGCTGGGGCTGTTTCCATTGACTGTGAACCGCTGTCCGCTGGTGCACTATGTGGTATTTCAGGCTCTGGCTGAGCCTCTTGGGTAGGGTTATCTGCTGCTTCCGCCAGTTCAGGCTTGCTGGTGCCCTCTGGCATTGGAGTTGTAGATGGGGTTGCAAGCGCTGGACTCAGTGCTGGCAATGGTTCTGGTGCTGATTGCGTTGCCAGTTCCGGTTCTGGGACTGGCTTTGGCTGGATCTCTGGGATTGGATCCACTACGGCTGTTGCAGTCGTTGGCAGGGGATCCGGCTCAGGAACAGGGATGGGGGTGAAAGCTTGCTTAGCCTGGCTGCGGGTGACTATTCCCACCCTCTTGGCTAGCTTCACATGGTTGGCCAAGTCTTCCCCCAGCAGCATGGGGATGGGATAATTGTCATAGACTGCAAAAGTCCACATTCCTGCCCAGCCCTTGTACTGGACATGCAACTGGGCTGTAGGCAAGGTTACAGACTGTGACACGAAGGGTTGAATTGTCACTGTAGCCTCCGGGTTGATGAGTTTGGGGTCCACTAGGGATTGGTGGATAGTTGACACTTGTGCCCCAGTGTCCCTCCAAGCGATAACCTTCTTTCCGCCCACTCTCAAGGTTTCCCTTCGCTCCGAGGGTATGAGAGAGGCATCTGGGTCTGGGGATCTTTGGTGTGACTGGGGTGTAATGAACTGTAATCGGTTGGGGTTCTTGGGGCAGTGAGCCTTTATATGCCCCAGTTCATTACATTTAAAACATCGCCCTGCTAAGGTATCACCGGGGCGATGTTGGTTGGTGGAGACTGGTGAGGTGGGGTGAGAAGGCGTCTGGGGTTTCCCTTGGGAGGTGGGTGGGGCCTTGGGTTGTCCCCGGTGATAAGGTTTTGTTTCGGCTTGCCCCTTCTGATATTCGCTCCAACTGCTACTAGCTTTTTTCTTTTCTGTCACCTCCACCCATTTGGCTCCAATCTCCCCCGCCTCGGTTACAGTTTTGGGCTTCCTATCTAGGATGTACCTTTCTATTTCCTCAGGAACACCCTCTAAAAACTGCTCCATTTTTACTAGGGAAAGCAGATCTTCCAGAGATTTAACATTTGCTCCTGATACCCAGGCATCACAATTTTTGTCAATGTGGTAGGCATGCCGGGTAAATGACACATCTGGTTTCCACCTCAGGGCTCTGAACCGCCGACGGGCATGCTCGGGTGTTAGCCCCATTCTGAGTCTGGCCTTGTTTTTAAAAAGTTCATAACTGTTCATGTGTTCCTTAGGCATTTCAGCCGCCACCTCTGCTAAGGGTCCACTGAGCTGCGGCCTCAGCTCTACCATGTACTGGGTTAGAGGGATGTTGTATCCAAGGCAGGCCCTTTCAAAATTTTCTAAGAAGGCCTCAGTATCATCGCCTGCCTTGTAGGTGGGGAATTT
>NW_020674426.1:0-505 GCF_002925995.2 Terrapene triunguis
GTGACCAGATGACAGGAAGAAAATATCGGGACACAAGAGGGGGGGGGGTCACCGGCGGAGCAAAAAAAATCCAAAAACCAAGTGCTGCCGGTGTAACGACACAAACAGCTCCCTCTCCCAATTCCCTACTGTGGTCCAGTGTTGCCGGCAGTCGGGGAGGGGGGAGCCGAGAACAGCCGAGTGCTGCGGGCAGTCAGAGGAGATTATGTACCCTCCCTTAGCTATGCATACCTTCAGCGTCTAGGTATTTACACCATGCTCATCACCCTAATGACAGAGCAGAGAAGTAACAACCGCTGTAACTTTTCCTTTCACTCTGCATTCTGACATGCAAGTCTAGCTGGGTCCAGACTGGTAGCAATGTGTGGATCAGTTTACAGTGGGGGAGCCTCTGTTTTTCAGGAGAGGGGAAAAAATAACAACCAAGAACAGTGGAGTGCTCCCGGCAGTGGGGGGGTGGGGAGGAGGGAATCCGAGACCAGCGGAGTGCTGCCAGCAGAGGAGA
>NW_020674426.1:605-1678 GCF_002925995.2 Terrapene triunguis
AAAAAAAAGGGCGGAGTGCAGCGTCCCGACCGAAGATCGATCGGGACATGGGACAAACACCTAAATATCGGGACGGTCCCGATTTTATCGGGACGTCTGGTCACCCTACGTCGCCCATTATGATCTCATCCGCCACGCCAGGATGTTCAGGTGGAAACACTCTGGCGAGAGGGATGGATATTTGTTATAATCCCCAACCAGTCCCTCATCACCAATCCCACAATTTACCCACCTGGTTTTGACCTGCCCAGTTGCCAATGGTCCCTGTTGAACAGCTTCTGGACCGGGCAAGGTCTCTTTGCAGCCAACCAGTATTGCTGGGGCCTTCGTGACAGCCCTTTGTACAGCTGTGGCATGATGCAGACGATGATGCACATTGTCAAGGAATGCCTGCTGACTAGGTTCAGCGGTGGCCTAGAAGAACTGCATCACGCCACTGAAGATGCCATCACTTGGCTAGACGACTATGCACACGCTAAATAAATAAGGAAGACAAGGTGTCTGAGCCAAAGTGCTTTCAGTCTAAATCCATGATCCAGCAAAACATATGAGCACCTGCTTATCTTTATGCACTTTATGCTACACTTATGTCTACTCAGGTGCATGAAGTTAAGCAGGTGCTTAAGAAATTTGCTGGATGGGGCCCAAGTTAAACAAACTATACTGATCAGACACAAAGTGGTGGACCAATAAGATCCAATCTCAAAACAGTAAAGCTTTTAAAATAATTTTCTCCCTTTCTCCTTCTTGGTGGATTATCACAGCAGAAGTGAGTTTGAAGCAGGGATTTGAGTGAAGAAAGGGTGTGACTGCGATATTACAAGACATGTTAGATGAGCTCTGTGTGGCTTGAAAGCTTGTCTCTTTCACCAGAAAAAGTTGGTTCAATAAAAGATCACCTACCTTGTCTCTCTATGTTAGAAGACAGACTATTCCATGCATCTGGGACTGAATGGAGAAGACAGGATACAGTGAAAGCAGTAGGTCAGGTGGGCTTGGACATAGTCAATAAATATTTGATAGTTTAATGTCTCCTCCAAAAGATGGGTCTGTAGGGGACTGATTCTGCTCCC
>NW_020674427.1:0-522 GCF_002925995.2 Terrapene triunguis
AATCCTGGACATTTTTAGCTTTTTACAAATTCCCCCCGGACGGCTATTTAAAGACCCAAAAGCCGGACATGTCCGGGGAAACCCGGGCGTATGGTAACCCTACCTTATTGCTCTGCCCCACCCTCCAGCCGCCACATGCCCTGCCCACTGCGACCACTTTTCGCCTCCCTAGCGCCCCCGACCCTGAAACTCCTCTACCGAGGCCGGAAGCGGAAGTGAGTGCGGCGCTCAGGACGCCATTAGGAGAAGGTCAGAGGCGCCAGAGGGTGGGGCGCGGCCGGGCCATTGCGCGCTGCTTCTGCCAGCCCCGGTGCATTGTGGGATTCCTCCTCCCTCCCAGCGAGTGTCTGCGGTTCTCAGACTCGTGTCCCCCTCGCGCCTCCGCGCGCCACAAGGAGTCCGGCCCCGCCACCGCGCCTGAGTCAGCGCCCGTGGGGCCCCTTCAGCCCCCCCACCCACTCCCTAGAGCCCCGAGATCCCCCTCAGCCCCCCATCCCCTCCCCCACCCGCTCCCCACTCCCT
>NW_020674427.1:622-1144 GCF_002925995.2 Terrapene triunguis
AATCCTGGACATTTTTAGCTTTTTACAAATTCCCCCCGGACGGCTATTTAAAGACCCAAAAGCCGGACATGTCCGGGGAAACCCGGGCGTATGGTAACCCTACCTTATTGCTCTGCCCCACCCTCCAGCCGCCACATGCCCTGCCCACTGCGACCACTTTTCGCCTCCCTAGCGCCCCCGACCCTGAAACTCCTCTACCGAGGCCGGAAGCGGAAGTGAGTGCGGCGCTCAGGACGCCATTAGGAGAAGGTCAGAGGCGCCAGAGGGTGGGGCGCGGCCGGGCCATTGCGCGCTGCTTCTGCCAGCCCCGGTGCATTGTGGGATTCCTCCTCCCTCCCAGCGAGTGTCTGCGGTTCTCAGACTCGTGTCCCCCTCGCGCCTCCGCGCGCCACAAGGAGTCCGGCCCCGCCACCGCGCCTGAGTCAGCGCCCGTGGGGCCCCTTCAGCCCCCCCACCCACTCCCTAGAGCCCCGAGATCCCCCTCAGCCCCCCATCCCCTCCCCCACCCGCTCCCCACTCCCT
>NW_020674428.1:0-9897 GCF_002925995.2 Terrapene triunguis
TGAAAGCAACGTGCTCCTTGTTCCTCCTTGCCCCTATCTCCAAAAGCTCCTGCATGGTCCTCCTCCTTCTGGCCCACTGCTGGCCACTTGCAGCACCCGCAGTCCGAGGCAGCAGGCTTGACCCAGCAGGTGTGGAAGTGTCTTCCAATGGAATGAAACAGAGGGTATGTTCATTGTATTGCCATGGTGGGAGGGAGAAAGAATCCCCCACTTTGGTTTCTGTCTGTCCACAAGGCCATGATTTCCAACATTGTGGAATGCTTCGATATCACTCATAAAGTCTCATGTACACTCCATCTCACTTCTGCCCTTGGAGGATTCACACACGCACATCCTATGCAGGTGTGTGAGTAACACTGATTTTACTTTAAATTAATACCAAAGAAATTAAGAGGCTGGATCTGGCTGATGCAGGGTAGGCTGAAGTCGTGTTTTGGGGACATTTACCAATACTGACTCGGACTTTGTTTCACGCTCCATGAAAAACTTCCAAACATCACCTTCCAGGAACAGAAGGAAACCAGGACCCAAAGTAACATACTTTTGATTAGAATGCAGCGTTCTGCAGGCAGCAGAGTGGAATCTCATCAACCCTCCTCCTGAATCCAGCAACAGAAAAGCCCGGACAACACAGGGCAAAAGAATGCCCTGCTGCACGAAGCATCATCTAAAGTCGCCATCTGCAGCATTAGATCGGCATACCCAAGATAACAAAAAGCTCTCCTTGGAAAAATACGCCCTCAGGCCCTGCTAGGCCTGTTAGCTAATAAGAGTATGGAAAGCTATATCTTCAAGGTTTTTTCCCCTCTCTTTGGACTTGTGATTGGGAATACAAACCCCACACTGGGGAACAAGGGGTTAAGGAGCTGCTCTGGCCTCAGCCAGCCCAGCTCCATCACACCTGCAGGGGGTGCACAGACTGGATGAGGACTTGTGGGCAGACCAGGCAAGAGGAAGGACCTCTACGTTGCAGGTCCTGAAGGAAGGCAGGATCATTGCCTCAGCAACTGCCTGAAGGTCCCTCTCCCTGAGGGAAGGGAGGACCTGTTCCTGTTGCACCAGGGTGTGGTGTTCTGTCCCATCTAGTGGCACTGAGACCACTTAGAGAGAGAGTTAAATGAGTCTGCTCTATAACCTTAACTAATAGCTAGATGGCTCTTAGCATATGCTATAGAGGCTCATGCACTAAGCTCTAGAGGTCCCAAGTTTGATCTTGCCCGCTGATGACTGGGGTCTGTCAGTGTTACAAGTGGGGGGTTGTGACGTTATTGACATGAACTGTTACCGTATAGATCATTGTTGCAACCAAGGCCCTATAGTTGCACCAAATCTTGTACAAGGGAGGTCAAACGAGGTGTCTATGAAAAGGTTGTAATTTGCTGGTTATGATTATGCTGTCTGTATGTGTGTATCATTTTGTATTTGAAGTTAAGAGTATTGGTTATGTATTTGTATCTCACTGTGTTTGATTCTAAGTAGCATTAGTGAAGCATTTGGTCAGCTTCTTGAGAAAGGAATTTTCAGATTAAGTGCCCAATCAAGAAACACTTAACTGACAATGGACCTTGGGAGACTCCAATCCACATATGAGAAGCCTTCCTGGGAACGTTCAAGGTAGCATGTGAGCAATGGTTGTTCTACCTGTAAAGAACTGAGTCCTGCATGGACACGTGACTTGCCCATGTGACTCCAAAATCCACCTCGCTGCTGTGATTTTCCACAGTAAGAACAAAGGGGTCCTTCCACATGGCAGAGGATAGAAAAGGCCCGGGAAACCCCTCGATTTTGTCTTCAGTCCTGCTTCTTACTTCTGGAGGAACTTTGCTACAAACTGAAGCTCTGAACAATGGACTGAATGACCCATCCAAATCTGTGGATGTACTCCAGAGACGTGATTTGTGCCTGCAGTTTATTCCATCACTGCTACAAGCCTGAACCAAGAACTTTGCCATTGCTGTATGTAATTGTTCCTTTAACAATGTTAACTCTCATCTATATTTCTTTCTTTTTATCAATAAACCTTTAGATTTTAGATTCGAAAGGATTGGCAACAGCGTGATTTGTGGATAAGATCTGACTCGTCTATTGACCTGGGTCTGGGGCTTGGTCCTTTGGGATCGGGAGAACCTTTTTCTTTTACTGGGGCATTAGAATCATAGAATCATAGAATATAAGGGTTGGGAGAGACCTCACCAAGTCATCTAGTCCAACCCTCTGCTCAAAGCAGGACCAATCCCCAACTAAATCATCCCAGCCACGGCTTTGCCAAGCCTGACCTTAAAAATCTCTAAGGAAGGAGATTCCACCACCTCCCTAGGTAACCCATTCCAGTGCTTCACCACCCTCCCAGTGAAAAAGCTTTTCCTAATATCCAACCTAAACCTCCCCACTGCAACTTGAGACCATTACTCCTTGTTCTGTCATCTGCTCCCACTGAGAACAGTCTAGAGCCATCCTCTTTGGAACCCCCTTTCAGGTAGTTGAAAGCAGCTATCAAATCCCCCCTCATTCTTCTCTTCTTCACACTAAACAATCCTAGTTCCCTCAGCCTCGCCTCATAAGTCATGTGCTCCAGCCCCCTAATCATTTTTGTTGCCCTCCGCTGGACTCTCTCCAATTTTTCCACATCCTTCTCGTAGTGTGAGGCCCCAAACTGGACACAGTACTTCAGATGAGGCCTCACCAATGTCGAATAGAGGGGAATGATCACGTCCCTCGATCTGCTGGCAATGCCCCTACTTATACAGCCCAAAATGCCATTCGCCTTCTTGGCAACAAGGGCACACTGTTGACTCATATCCAGCTTCTCGTCCATTGTAACCCCTAGGTCCTTTTCTGCATTGGTATTGGTTTTCATAACCATTCATCCTCATAAGGAGTGGTGCTGGTGGTGATACAAGGGAACTGGGGTATCTGAGGGAATTGCTTGTATGACTTCTGGTTAGCCAGTGGGGTAAAACCAAAGTCCTTTCTGTTTGGCTGGTTTGGTGTGCCTTAATAGTAAAGGACACCCAGCCTTGGGCTGTGACTGTCCTGCTCCAAGCAATTTGTCCTGAATTGATACTCTCAGTAGTGTCCCACCAGAGGCCGCATCGTTACAGGGGTCATCTGGGATTTCAACTGGGAAGTCTCTGAAGCTCAGGACGCGCTTCCTCAGCTAGGGGAAGTATGTAACCCACACACCTTCTGGGTGTGGTGGTGTGTCCCATCTAGTGGCACCGAGACCACTTAGAGAGAAAGATAAAATGAGTCTGCTCTACAGTCTTAGCTAACAGCCAGTTGGCTTTTAGCTCATGCTGTAGAAGCTCATGCACTAAGCTCCAGAGGTCCCAACAACCAGGGTCTGTCAGCATTACAGAGGCAGCTGCCACCACAAGAGGGAGAGAGCTGCCATGCCACGCCCAGCTGTGAAGAGGTGCCAAGCAGTGAGCTGACACCCTTCAGAGCCTCCTGTGATAAACTCTGAACTTTGGACACTAACTGGCTGGTAGGAAGTGTCACACCCTTGTGTTGCCCTCAGAGTGGCCTGGGTGAGACCCTGTGGGAGGCCCTGGGCTCCCCCACCATCTGCCGCACCCTTCCCCTCCGCATGTCGAAGGGCTGAAACCCTGACCACTAGGCAACATCCCCACGAGCGAATGCCATCACGAGGCATCCGTCTTTGAAAGTTTGCAGAGGATGCAGGGGCAGAAAGGGGAGAGAGGATGAGGGTGGCTGTTGGCGGGGGGGGGAGACATTGAGAGAGAGAGAGAGAGGGAGGGTGGGAGCCGTATGGGAATCTCTTGTTTACCGCCATCAACCCAATGATCAGACCATTGATGCCTAAAATGTTCCCTGACATCTTGTAATTGATTGGATCTAGATTTAAAAACGGTTACCACATTTACAGACAGAGAAATGGCAGCGAGTTGAGTGGAAGGCCATTGCAAGCTCAGCTAATTATGTAATGGGGGTTATGCCCCATCTAACAAGCTCCTTAAACAATAGCTCCCAATTTTCATTCACATTGTTCTGTTTAATTCTTTTGCTCCAAAACACTTTCACTAATCATTTTGGTCAGCTTTGGAAAGTTAACCCTTTCAGTGCACCAAATATACATATTGCTGGTTGGGTCTGCCCTCTGTTGGTCATAAGAACAGCCATACTGGATCAGACCAATGGTCCATCCAGCCCAGAATCCTATCCTCCCACAGTGGCCAATGCCAGGTGCCCCAGAGGGAATCGACAGAACAGGTAATCATCAAGCGATCCATCCCGTTGCCCATTCCCAACTTCTGGCAAACAGAGGCTAGGGACACTTCAAGAGCATGGTTTTGTATCCCTGCCCATCCTGGCTAATAGCCAATGATGGACCTATCCTCCATGAACTTATTTAGTTCTTTGTTGAACTCTGTTATAGTCTTGGCCTTCACAACATCCTCTAGCAAAGAGTTTCCCCAGGTTGACTGTGTGTTCTGTGATGAAATACTCCCTTTTTTTGTTTTAAACCTGCTGCCTATTCATTTCATTTAGTGACCCCTAGTTCTTGTGTTATGAGATGGAGTAAATAACACTTCCTTATTTACTTTCTCCATACCAGTCACCATTTTATAGACCTCTATCATATCCCCCCTTAGTCACCTCTTTTCCAAGCTGAAATCTCCACCCAGTCTTATTAATTTCATCTCATACGGGAGCTGTTCCATATCGCTAATAATTTTGGTTGCCCTTTTCTGTACCTTTTCCAATTCCAGGATATCTTTTTCAGACCAGCTCCAGTATTCAAGATGGGGCATACCATGGATTTATTGAGAGGCAATATTACATTTCTGTCTTCTTACCTATCCTGTAAGGTGATTTTGGTACATGGTCATATTCTGTTAGGAATGTTGCTGCAATTCAAAATGGAGTTTAGAAATTCAAGATGGCGCATATGATAGGAAGGGTTTGAACGCTGTTATGGTACCCTTTCTTCATGGCATTTTCCCGCCAAAGCTCTGTTTTCCTCATGGAACCTGAGGGACAGAGAACTGGCGGGAACCGGTTGGGAGCGGTGCCTGTCAGAGTGTGCCTCAGGAATGCGCGCCTCAGAGAGCGTATAAGGGACTGTTAGTGGTGATGCAGGGGCTGTCCACCATCGAGGCAGCCATGTCCAGGTTCTTTGTGTGGCATTAGATCAAGACTTCGCTTACTAACATCTGTCAAGGACTCTGATACTTACCTGACTCCTGTAATCCACCAAAGGATCCAGTGAAGGCTGTGCTATCCGCTCAGATCTGTTGATCTCCTGCTTGGGCAGTAGAGAGCCAGATCCTCTGATGTTCCACAGATCCTGAGACGGACCATCCGTTGCCGGTGTCCTCCACCTGCAGCTAGAAGAGAGACAGTAATTATTTTTTGGACATTTATTAGTTTAGCCAAGGGACAGTTTAAGGGCCTGGGCTTTATGCCCCCTTGCTGGAATCTATTCATGGGTATTTGTAGTGTTCCCCATAGTGAATCTTCCCCCAGTTGTATCTATCCCTTAATAAATCTGCTTTCTGTTTAAGGTTATATTCTTTCTATCCTTTATTTCAATGCAACATGGGCGGGAGGCACACAGATTTCTAATTCTCCCAGCTGATAGATGCTGGTAGGAGTTGAACCTGTTGGATATGTCACCTCCTTATTATTCCACACAGAGATTTTGGGGTAACAATCCCTTTCCCTTTCCTAATGATTTCCCAACATTTTGTTCGCTTTTTTGACTGCCGATGCACATTGGGTGGATGTTTTCAGAGAACTATCCACAATGACTCCAAGATCTCTTTCTTAAGTTGTAAGAGCTAATTTAGACCCCATCATTTTAGATGTAGAGTTGGGATCATGTTTCTCAATGTGCATTACTTTGCATTTATCAACATTGAATTTCATCTGCCATTTTGTTGCCCCGTCACCTAGTTTGGTGAGATCCCTTTGCCACACTTTGCAGTCTCTTTTGGCATTAACTAACTTGAGTTGGTTTACTTGTGGCACCTTAGAGATTAACACATTTATTTGGGCATAAGCTTTCATGGGCTGAAACCCACTTCATCGGATGTGGGTTTTAGCCCATGAAAGCTTATGCCCAAATAAATTCGTTAGTCTCTAAGGTGCCACAAGGACTCCACATTTTTTTTGCTGATACAGCTTAACACGGCTACCACTCTGTAACTTGAGTTGGTTTGTATCATCTGCAAATGTTGCCACCTCACTGTTTACCCCTTTTTCCAGATCACATAGGAGTATGATGAACAGTACTGGTCCCGGTACAGACCCCTGGGGGACACCACTATTTACCTCTCTCCATTCTGAAAACTGACCATTTAGTCAGACCCTTTCTTTCTTGCCTTTTAACCAGTTACCTATCCCAGAGAGGACCTTCCATCTCATCCCATTTTGCTTCAGAGCTTTTGGTGAGGGACCTTGGCAAAGGCTTTCTGAAAATCTAAGTACACTATATGCACTGGATCACCTTTATCCACATGCTTGTTGACTCCCTGAAAGAATTCTAGTAGATTCGTGAGGCATGATTTCCCTTTACAAAAACCATGTTCACTCTTCCCCAACAAATAGTGTTTATCTATGTGTCTAATAATTCTGCTCTTTACTATCATTTCACTCAATTTGCCTGGTACTGAAGTTAGCCTTAGTGGCCTGTAATTGCCGGGAGCATCTCTGGAGCCTTTTAAAAACATTGGGGTCATATTAGCTATACTCCAGACATCTGGTATGGAAGCTGATTTAAAGGATAGGTTACATACTACAGTTAGTTAGTAGTACTGCAATTTCACATTTGAGTTTCTTCAGAACTCTTGGGTGAATACCATCTGGTTCTGGTGACTTATTGCTGTTTAATTTATCAATTTGTTCCAAAACCTCCTTACTGATCCTTACTGAATACAGTCAAGTCATGATCAGTGCCCCAGAGCAACCAAGAACATCCAGTCCAGTGATCAGTTCATCTTTATTCACCACAAGGAGGCCCACAATAGAGTCACCCCTAGTTGGGTACTTTGCATTAGAAAAGTATTTATAATTTTTCAAAATCTCCAAGGATGATTTACTCCTGGCTACGGGAGACCTCCCCGTCTGTCTCCCAGTAGGAAGTCCCCCGTGCTAACCTAATTTTTTCCCACAAGTCACAGACAGGTGCAAAAGGAGAAACGTTTCCTGCTCTCTGGTTTGGATTCAGTGAACTGTGCCAGCCCCCCACCGGTTCACCTGCTGGGCTGTGTGAATTAGCAGATTGATCCCTATCCATTCGAGGTCCTGGGGTTCTCAATAACCAAGAACATAAAACAGGTAATGATGTGTCTAATGTGGGGATTCTCAAACTTCACTGCACTCCGACTCCCTTCTGACAACAAAAATTACTAAACGACGCCAGGAGGGGAGACTGAAGCCTGAGCCCTCCCGAGCCCCACTGCTCCAGGTGTGGGGGGAAAGCCAAAGCCCGAGCCCCATCACCCTGCGTGGGGAGGCGAAAATCGAAGCCCAAGGGCTTCAGCCCCAGACGTGGGGTCTGCAACCTGAGCCTGACTGTCCAGGGCTGAAGCCCTCAAGCTTTGGATTCAACCTCAGGCAATGGAGCTTGGGCTTCAGCTTTGGCCCCAGGCCCCAGCAAATTTATGCCAGCCCTGGTGACCCCATTAAAATGGGGTTGCAACCCACTTTGGGGTCCTGACCCACAGTTTGAGAACTGCTGGTCTATTGTAAAGTGCCATCCTGCCCACCACTTTTATCCTCTCTCCCCTACCTCAATGGGTTGTAACCAGTGACATTAACATTCCAGTCATACACATCGTCCCACCGGGTTTCCCCATTTCCCCACCCCAGGGAGAATTTCCAGCTCCTCTTCCTTATTGCCCAGGTTCCAGTACCAAGAGCAGTGTTGCTTCCCTTCACGAGAGATGTCTTGCAGGGCACATACACTGCACCACAGCATTCCTCTGAGTCCACACTTGGGTTACTGCAGGTTGGGTTATCTATAAGCCAGGGAGAGACTCCATCTTACGTGTTCCTTTCTTCCCTCCATTGGAAGCTGCCGGGGGAGAAAGAGAACGTGTCCCTAGGGCTGAGGCAGAATGGGATTGCTGGCATTGCAGCATGGGATTGCTGGCGTTGCAGCATGCTCTCCAAGAACCCTCAAGCCTTCCTTATCTGCTCTGCAGCATCAGAACAGCAGAGGCTGGATTGGAGCAAGGGAACGGCCTCTTTTCCCACAGAATCCTTACCTCAGGCCCGGAATATTTAGAGCAGAAATCCCTGTGGGTGTTAATGTTTCTCTAAAAAGAGTGGTGCAGCTTTTTGACTACACAATGCAAAGTGATCTGTTTGTAGAGATGCATAACGCCCTGTAGTGATTTCTCTGAGAAGATTCCCCTGAGCAGTTGTGGGAGGCAGGACCTTATTCCTTACCTCTCATGATAGGGCTGTGTGAGAGCTTGTAGAGAGCCAGAGGCAGCTTTCTAGAGGGTTCATTCAAAAATTCCCTATGGAACCTAGGGGCTGCGGCCTACAGCAGGAAGGAGCCAGGTGGTTGTTGGAATGACTCTAGGTGGAATGCTATGGGATGGCTTTCTGATCACCGCTTCACTCTGCTTCTTCCCACACCCACCTTTGGGGTAAGTCCATCACCTCCTCCTTAGTGTAGATGGGCTGGAAACCAGATATGGCATTAGGGAGGTTGCCCACTCAGCCCATGCACAGGAGGATCCATTGCAGTTCAAGTCCTCCTGCTTGTCGCAGCCCAGAGGAATGCATGACACCGAGCCTGAACTCTGTGACTGCATTAGTCACCAACAGGTGAGTGTGGCAGGAGAGGACACATAACATAAGCTCTGGGATCTGAAGAGAGGTCTCTGGAGCCTCGGGATGTGCAGGTTTGGAGACATGTGGCTCCTACCTAGTCCAAAGTAACCTGCCGTGCTCCCTGACAAGAGCCATATTAACAGGCAACACTGCGACTGACCCCCATGCCTCCCTATTTCCTTGGACACATGTATTGTGTCCTCTTTCTGGTGGCTAGTCCAGAAAAAGAGAAGAAGAGCTCACTACTGCTACCACCTCAGGGATTTGTTGGCTTGAGATCATGTTGATAGAAGCATGCAGTAGTGACAGAAACTGGGATGTCAAGCCCCTAGAGTGACTTCTTACCTTTATACACCTGCCCTTTCATCGTACAAGGCTATTTTAAAGTTGAGTGTGATAGTAAAGAGACCCATTTTCAACCCTTCACCACACAAGACAAAGCCCGCAGTATTCATCATTAACTATTTATTTCTACGCTCCTGGCTCCCAAACTGTTTTTCCTCCTTACTGCCACCAGCCACCTTCACGTTCTCCCTCTTCTCTCCCCAGCTCTGCTCACTTGATTGCAGCAGCTCAGCGGATGCTCCAGCTTTACTCTTTCACTTCCATTCTTCTTCACTTCTGTGGATGGCTGTATTTGCCATTGAGCAGCATGATGGAAATACCTGAGTCCTCTGTCTAGGCACGCAGGCCCAGCAGCTAAAGCCAAAGCCCCACTGAGAGCAGTGGGAAATTAGCTTAGTGTGTCAGGAGTGGAGGCTTGGCCCATGGGGACCTCAGGCACTGCAGCTGCTGCCACCTACGTGGTGAATCCTCCAACCCATCGCCAAACAGCTCTTCCACATTCTGAAAACTGGCCTCACTGGCTGACTCTCTAGGAGCATAGAAACCCTTTGTTAGAGCAGGAGAGTCTCTTCAATGCAGCTCTCTTTCCACAGACCCCCAGAGGGTCACAGTGAAACACCTGCAAGTCTCTAGAAGTCTCTCAAGGAGTTCCCTGCTCAGTCACTTGGCACCCACTAGCAATGGTCTCTGACACTGTCATTGCAAAGGGGAGCTCAGCAGATGGTCCCTTTCTATGGCTTC
>NW_020674428.1:9997-16140 GCF_002925995.2 Terrapene triunguis
GCCTAGCTGTCAGAGTCAGGGCTCCTGGGGTTCTCTGGCTTTAGAGGCGGGTGGAGTCTAGTGGTTGGAGCTGGACTGCTATCAGTACCATGCTTCCTTCCTGCCTCTGGCAGTGATGTTGTGTGTGACCTTGCAGACAGTTGCTTTCCATCCTTGTGCGCCAGCTAACAGAGATAATACTGACCCCCTCAGAGAGGCTGGTAGGGGTCACTACCGTAATGACTCAAATTGGAGTGAGTTGTGCTCTTGGCAGCGAAGGGCCCAGATTCAGTCCCCACGGATGCCTAAGCTATCTATATGTGGCCAAGGTTTGACTCACCTACCATTACAGACTGTTTAGCCTGGTCCTGGCCATGCGTGGTGCATCTTCTCCTGGCCCTCTCTGGCACACAGCTCCATCACACACAAGAACATGGCCCACCAAGGACAATCTATCAGCTCCCATTTGGTGTTCAGCTCCAAGATGGATGGTGAGCCCTAGTCAGACCATAGAAAGACAAGGTGGTGTTCTTTGGTGGAAACTGCTGGAGCTTCAGCCTCTGCTCCCACCTCCACCCACATGCTAAGGGCTTCAAAAGTGGTCCCTGATCCCAGGTCAACAAAGTAGCTGAGCTGAGGCCAGGGTGGGTGGAATTACTGTTGGGACTGATCCGAAGAAAAGAGGAGATTTCTCCTCTGCTCTAGGGAGATTCCCATAGGAAAAGCAGCTGGGGTGGGGGTGGGGGCAATACAAGCACTACCCCTCAGCCCTTGAATAGCAGGCAACCAGGACTTTGGGAGCCAAGGTACTGGTGTATCTTGCTGGACAGCAAAAAAGAGCATTGGAGAAATTGTACAATGTCACGGCTGGGTCAAGGGCAGCCAGACCTACTGGTCAGAGCCAGAGTCCACACTCACATGACAGGAGTTGAGAGTCAGCTGGGTCAGGATTCTGGAAGATCAGAAGCACAAGAGAAACTTGCAATCACAACCACAAATCAGATGCCACGAAATCAAGCCAGGGGAGCAACAGCAGAAACAGGCAGCACATGGTCCAGAACAGGGAGCAGCCCTGGTGTTCAGTCAGCTTCCTTTTCCTGCTGCTGCCTTAAGCAGGGCCAGAGGGCCAATTAGCTTCTCTGGGACTCCTCCAATAGGACCTCAGGAGTGGAGCCTCAAACTGGGGCTGAACTTCATGGGTCCTAGGTAAGCAATTTTCAGCAGGCTTCCAGGTGGAGGGTTGGAGTGTGGCTGCTTCCATGAACCCTACAGCACCGGATTGAAGACCTCTGGGTCCTGACAGTGAGTGATCTCTCCCCGTTCAAATCTCCTGCAGAAAACATTATCCAGGATCCTGGACACATCCTCTGAGAATAAAAGGAGGATATCATGATGAGAAATAGGTCTCTGTACCAGGGCTGGGATCCAGGGATAGGGAAAGCTCCCAACCAGGGTATGTAGCAGTAGCCCCGTTTGTTGCAAGAGCCCCAAGTGGCAGGAAGAGTCAACGGTTCTTACCTCCAGGAGATGCATGGGATCTTCCATCTGAGCCTCAATGAGACCCATGTTGCTTGGGTTGACAGGATGAGATCACCTGTCTCCACTGCTCCCTGAGCTGGGTTGGCTGCAGGATACATCTCTGTGAGAGGCTGGGACAGAGCCTGAAAGACAGATGTGACAATCAGGGTTCTGTCACCCCAGGGGGAGAACAGAAGGTCTCTGCACCCCAAAGAATAAGCAATTGAATCAACTGATTCAATGCAGAATTATTGTACCATACAGGTACCTAATAAGGTCCTCTCATGGATTGGTAACTGGTTAAAAGATAGGAAACAAAGGGTAGGAATAAATGGTCAGTTTTCAGAATGGAGAGAGGTAAATGGTGGTGTCCCCCTGGGGTCTGAACTGAGACCAGTGCTGTTCAACATATTCATAAATGATCTGGAAAAAGGGGTAAACAGTGAGGTGGCAAAATTTGCAGATGATAAAAAAAACTACTCAAGATAGTTAAATCCCAAGCAGACTGCAAAGAGCTACAAAAGGATCTCACCACACTGGGTGACTGCGCAACAAAATGGCAATGTTCAATGTTCAGAATTCAATGTTGATAAATGCAAAGAAATGCACATTGGAAAATACAATCCCAACTCTACATATAAAATGATGGGATCTAAATTAGCTGTTACCACTCAAGAAACGGATCTGGAGGGGTATGGAACAGCTGCCAAATGAGGAGAAGTTAAGAAGACTGGGATTTTTCATCTTAGAAAAGGGATGACTAAGGGGGGGATATGATAAGAGGTCTTTGAAATCATGACTGGTGTGGAGAAAGTAAATAAGGAAATGTTATTTACTCCTCATCGTTCAAGAACTAGGGGTCACCAAATGAAATTAATAGGCAGCAGGTTGAAAAATAAAAATGGAAGTATTTTTTCACACAACACACAGTCAACCTGTGGAACTCCTTGCCAGAGGATGTTGTGAAGACCAAGACTATAACAGGGTTCAACAAAGAACTAGGTAAGCTCATAGAGGATAGGTCCATCAATGGCTATTAGCCAGGATGGGTAAGGATGCTGTTCCTAGCCTCTATTTGCCAGAAGCTGGGAATGGGCGACAGGGGATGGACCACTTGATCATTACCTGTTCTGTTCATTTCTTCTGGGGCACCTGGCATTGGCCACTGTCGGAAGACAGGATATGGGGCTAGATGGACCTTGGGTCTGACCCAGTATGGCCGCTCTTATGTTTGGAAAGCTGACAACACTCTGGCGATGAATACCCTTGTGTGATATAGGTCTGAGTGGGGTATAATGAGTTCTATACATGTACTGGAAATACGCCCCCTGAAATATGTTGAGGGGTCAGACTTGATAAACCAGTTTGGCTTAGAGATAAAGAAGAAGTTCTTGTTTGTTTCATGTTCATAGAGCCATAGCTTAATAGCCAAGGCAGGAGGGGAGAAGAAAGTGTACCAGGGCAAGTGCAGGGGTAGGATCCGGTCAAGTGCCCAGCTCTCTCCCAGGTTTGTGGGTGAGAGCTAGGACAGGTCTCTGTTGGATAAAGGACAACGCCCTGCTCCTTACAATCCTCTGTGTCCATGGGAGAGAAGGGATGAATCCCTCCTTGAGAATCTCAGCAGCTTCCTAGGAAGGAGCCAGTGCTCTTCTCGGAGGGCCTTCTCCTGGACCTCACAGGGGTCTGATGCTCTCACTCCACAAGCCTGCCTGGGGCCTTGGAGTTAGTGCTCAACAGAACCAGGCAGAGCCCTGTTGTCGAGCACCAGCGCCTTCCTTCTATCCCTGAAGGTGGAAGGGCCCCAAAACTGCCCTGCACTGACTGCCCTGACCACGGATGGCTCTCAGGTAGCGGGACACAATGGAAACGTGGATCATCCAGTCTCTCATTTCCAGGCCTCCCCAGGGCTAAGGTAAAATTCCTGCTCCCCCTGACCATTATGCTCACCTCCAAGATGTGCTGGAGATTGTCTGTGCTGGGGGTTGCTGTCAACAAGCTCTTCAGCATGGCATCCATGTCTCTGGGCAGGCCTTCTTCAGAGCCTGCCAGCGGAGGGAGACCATGGGTCAGGGTTATGGAACCTGGGGCTACACCTACCAGGATGACAGCTGGCTCTGCAGTCCTTGCCCAGAGCAGCTCTCTGCAGAGGGCCTGGTGCACAGCAGGTAGGGAACAGCCAAGCTGCTAGGGATGGGAGCTGGGCTTCCTGGCAGAGTCCAGCATCTGCAAGGAAGGGATTCCCCACAGAGGGGCAACATAATCTCCCGCAGAGGGGGAGTCTCCCCCTGACACTTGATTAAATCCTATGGCCTCTTCCCACCTCTGCCCACCCCACCCCCAAATCAGAGCAGCTCCAGCTACCGAAGAGAGCAAAAACCAGAGGCCTTCCTGGCCCTTGGGACAGAGGAGTAGGTTGATGATCTACCTGGATGTGAGTTTTGGCCTTCCCCAGGCCCATGCTCTATACTCCCTTCAGGGCAGCGCACAGGAACCCACCATGGACTGCTCCACCCTTGTGTTTGTCCCTACTTCAGTCTGCTTCATCTCTGTGCCAACCGTTTCCTCCTTCACCTCCCTGCAGCACTCGGCAGGGTGTGTGTGTGAACGATCAGCATGGTCCCCTTAAAAGCCCAATCACCACTTAACCAGGGCAAGAAGAACTTGACTCTATCCAAGCTCATTCTCTGCTCTGCCTCTGCCTCCCCAAGAGGAAAACCCCTAACCCACAACCCCTGCAGCAGCAGATCCTACAGCCAGTTGGAGCCAGCCCGCCTCACCCCTCCTGGTGGTGGGAGGGGAACAGGAGAAAGGACAAAAGAAGTAAGAGATGAAGAGAAAGGAAGGAGGGATAGTGGAAAGGGTAAAACAAAAAGGACAAACCCTAATGTCCCCAGTGATATGGGACAAAATCCCAGGTGGGGAATAAAATTCTGCCACCTTAAACTAGTGTTTTCCATGCCTAGAATTCAGCTGGCACCGGATGGATCAGACTGAACAGGTTCCAAACCTCTCGGAGGTTCTTACCTTCTCAACAGGGACAACTGTTTTCTAGTAAAATCAGTAAAAGGAAAGGAGAAAACTCGAAAGAGGTTCCTCCTCGCGCTCACGTACGTGAACCCTAATACTCTCTCAGTCCTCAAAGAGAGACCTCGAGAAGGAGACTTGCTGAAGCAAAGCCACAGGGGTCTCCCAGGTTTCCCTGGCCCTGCGCCCCTGTCCTGCCTGGCTGATGTCAGCATCTCTCTGTGAGGTCACCACCACCCCACCACCTTTCACCAATAGGCTGAGGTCCTGCAAAAGGCCTTTGTGATGTCACTGCCACAACCACCCATCCCCTGAAGTGCTAATGTCCTGCTGCTGGCCAGAAATTTTGCAGGTTTGAGCTACTCCCTTTGGATCACCCTACTCAATGAGTGTTCATTCTAGGAAGCAAGCCGGCTAGACAGTAAAACAGCAGAGGCTGCTCCCAATGCTACACTCAGTTTTTCCAAAATTAGTAGACTTTATGGCCAGACGAGACCTTTAGAGCATCTAATCTAACCCCCTGCATATCACAGGCTTCCTATGTAGAACAATAGTTACTTTTTGGGCAAACACATTCTAGAAAGGCATCTAGTCTTCATAAAATGACATCAATGAAATTAAGTGATGGAGAATCCACCACTTTCCCTTTTAGTGAGTGCCAGGGGGCTCCATTTCCCCTTCCACTAGCTCCCCATTTACAGTGAGCCAGAGCAGTACCTGCAGCAGGGAGCGGGAGTTGCTGGTGGCCTCAGAGGCACAGCCCCTGCAGTGCCTCAGGCACCTGGCGCAAATGCCGGATGATGCGGAGCTGGTGAATCACTTTGGCCGTGACGTCCTCCTGCTGCAAGGAAACGAGAACCTGTCAAAGACTCAATCGCCAAGAGGAATCAGGGGGAATTAAGGGCATCTGGAACCAGTAGCATTTCCACCCAGCACCTGCCCACAACTGAGGGATGGATTCTCCTCCTGAACCCCAGAATGGAGTCTTCTTGTCATTTCTAGTAACCTCCAGTGCCAAGCCCCCTCCTTGTAGGGTGAGCTCCTGCTACCTCCCCCTCAGTGCCCTTGACAGCTGTTCCACCTCCAAACCACAGCTCAAGTTCTCAGAACCCTCTTCTCCACCCACACCCAGGTTGGGCAGGGAGGCGGCTCTAGCAGGGGGGGCAGGAGGGATTCTGGCAGCAGCGAAGTGAGTTGCGGGGAGGTTGAGATCTTGCCCCAAGTCATCCCAGACACTAATGCTAAGCCACAGGATGGCAGCATCTAGTGTCAGTGGAGTCCAAGCACTATTTCAAACCCCACAGTTTTGGATGAACTTCCCACAAGGGGAGGTGAACAGCACCCCCAGCAACACACACACACACACACACACACACACACACACCACTCCTGGTGGTGGGAGGGGAACAAGAGAAAGGAGAAAAGAAGTAAGAGATGAAGAGAAAGGAAGGAGGGATGGAGGAAAAGGTCAAACGAAAAGGACAAACCCTAATGTCCCCAGTGATTCTACGCGACAAAATCCCAGGTGGGGAATAAAATTCTGCCACCTTAAACTAGTGTTTTCCATGCCTAGAATTCAGCTGGCACCAGATGGATCAGACTGAGCAGGTTCCAAAACCTCT
>NW_020674429.1:0-548 GCF_002925995.2 Terrapene triunguis
CCCCGGGCTCCCCCGGGCCCGCCCAGCAGCAGGAGCAGCGCGAGCGCAGCCGCCGGCAGCGGCGAGCGCGGGAAGGGGCAGGCAGCGCGAGCCGACTCCGCCATAGCAACCGCCGCAGCCTCGCTCCCGTCCGGGCCCGGCCAGCGCGAGAGACCGAGCGCGAGCGAGCAGCGCCGCCGGGGCCGCCGGGCCTTAAAGGGGAGGGGCCGAGGGCGGGGCCGCGTCCTTAAAGGGCGGGACTAGGAAAGCCGCTGTCCGCCGACAGTAACCAGAGCACGGCTGGGGCAATGTCCTTCGGGTGGAGTGAGCGTGCTCCGCGTGCGCGCGGATAGGGGGGCCCTGGGTGTGCAAATGCACATGGGGTGCCAAAGGGTGTGCAATGTGTAGGCAAATGTACGAGGGGCGGCAAGGGGTAGACAGTCTGTGTGTGTAAATGGATAATGCCCATGGGGCAGTGGGTGTAAAGATGGACATTGAGGCAATGGGTGTGCAAATGTGCACGAGAGCGTGTGTTCAGATGCACGTGGGTGTGCACATGTACATGAGAG
>NW_020674429.1:558-1340 GCF_002925995.2 Terrapene triunguis
GTACATGAGAGCGTGTGTTCAGATGCACGTGGGTGTGCACATGTACACGAGAGCGTGTTCAGATGCACATGGGTGTGCAAATGTACATGAGAGTGTGTTCAGATACACATGGGTGTGCAGATGTACGCAAGAGCATGTGTTCAGATACATGTGGGTGTGCAAATGTACACAAGAGCATGTGTTCAGACACATGAGTGTGCAAATGTACACGAGAGTGTGTGTTCAGATGCACACGGGTGTGCAAATGTACACAAGAGCGTGTGTTCAGATACATGCGGGTGTGCAAATGTACACAAGACCATGTGTTCAGACACATGAGCGTGCAAATGTACACGAGAGTGTGTGTTCAGATGCACATGGGTGTGCAAATGAATATGGGGGGCATGGTTAAGGCAAATGACATGGAACAAATGTGCAATGGGTGTGCAAATGGATATGGGAGCCATGTGTGTGCACATGGTGTACAATGGTTGTGCAAATGCATGCTGGGGCAATGTGTAGCCATGTGTATGCAATACACCCAGTGGAGAGCCAGTGTCCTTATACATGACGTGTATGGTGCACTGTTACATGCAGTGTAGTGCAGGAGAAGCCAATGCCATTCTGTGTGCAGTGCACATGGAGTAGTGTGCCGTGTTTGTGCAATGCACATGGGTGTTACGTACTAACTGAAAATACACCTGGAAGGAACTAGAGTCATGTGTACAAAGAGGGAGAGGAGCGATGGGGCGCACCCAGGCATGCAATGCACATAGGGAAGGCCGTGTACAACGTGGGCAACA
>NW_020674430.1:0-784 GCF_002925995.2 Terrapene triunguis
CCCTGCCCTGCCCCACAGCACCACGCGGGACACCAGGTATCCCTCCCCCATCTAACCCCCCCGTCTCTGCAGCCTCTTGGGCTTCACCATCCCCAAGGGCACGACCGTGATCCCCAACCTCTTCGCCGCCCACCACGACGAGGGCATCTGGAGCCGCCCCCTGGAGTTCAGGCCAGGTACTGCCCCCCCACCCCTGCGGGTCCCTGCGCCCCCCCTGGGCCCCTCCCCCAGCTATGGGGCTGGGTGCTGAGCCTCCCCCTGGACGCCTGGGTCCCCAGTTCTCATGGGGGGCTGGGGGCTGATACCCCCCCTCCCGCGTGCCTGGATCCTCGTCTTTCATTGGGGCTGGGGGCTGACCTCCCCCCACAACCTGGGTCTCCAACTCTCTCATGGGGGTGGGGGGCTCCTGCCTGGACGCCTGAGTCCCGGCCAACGCCTCTCTCCAATCCCGCAGAGCGGTTCCTGGAGGCGGACGACCCCCGGCTGGCCCAGCGCAACCTGCTGCCCTTCAGCTGTGGGGCCCGGGCCTGCCTGGGGGAGACCCTGGCCCGGGCCGAGATCTTCGTCTTCCTCGGGCACGTCCTGCGCGAGTTCCGGCTGGAGCCGCCTGTGACCGGCGCCCTCCCAGTCCTGCGGGGCGTGTATGGCACCGTGGTGCGGTGCCCCCCCTTCCGCGTCCGCTTCCTACCCCGGGGGCCCCCCCTGAGCCTCCCTGAGCCCCTAGTGACCCCATAGCCCCCCCAGTGCCCTTCCGTGTCCGATTCCTGCCCTGGGGCCCCCCATA
>NW_020674430.1:794-1309 GCF_002925995.2 Terrapene triunguis
CCCCCAGTGCCCTTCCGTGTCCGATTCCTGCCCTGGGGCCCCCCATAGCCCCTAGTGACCCCATAGCCCCCCCAGTGCCCTTCCGTGTCCGCTTCCTGCCCCGCGGGCCCCCCTGAGCTCCCTGTGACCCCATAGCACCCCCAGTGCCCTTCCGTGTCCGATTCCTGCCCTGGGGCCCCCCATAGCCCCTAGTGACCCCATAGCCCCCCCAGTGCCCTTCCGTGTCCGCTTCCTGCCCCGCGGGCCCCCCTGAGCTCCCTGTGACCCCATAGCACCCCCAGTGCCCTTCCGTGTCCGATTCCTGCCCTGGGGCCCCCCATAGCCCCTAGTGACCCCATAGCCCCCCCAGTGCCCTTCCGTGTCCGACTCCTGCCCTGGGGCCCCCCATAGCCCCTAGTGATCCCATAGCCCCCCCAGTGCCCTTCCGTGTCCGCTTCCTGCCCTGGGGGCCCCCTGAGCCCCTAGTGACCCCATAGACCCCCGAGCCCCTGGGACCCCTGTAACCCCCCACCACC
>NW_020674431.1:0-964 GCF_002925995.2 Terrapene triunguis
CTGATGTAAATCAGCAAAGCTCCACTGACATCAATGAAAGCAAAGAAATAGTAAAATTATTAGGCCAAATCATGAAGTCCTTACTCAGGCCCCCCATGTTCTAATCACGATAATACTTTAGTCTCATCTGTATGGGAGCCTGCACAATGTGGATCACACTCTGGGGGGGGGGGGGGGAAAGCTTCTGGAAAAGGGAAGTGCCCCCGCATAGCATGCTGCCTCTCCCTCCACCCCACCCAGGCCCCATGGAAGTCCCTCTATGGGCATTCTGTAGGGCCCCAGCAACATGGATTTGGAGGGGGAAGGAAGCAAACCATTCTTTTCCCTCCCCGAAGCCTAAGGGCAAAGCAGAGGAAGTTTCCCTGCTGCCTCCTCTGTGATTTGGATGCTGCCACCTCATCTTTGCAAGGGAAGTAGGGGGAACTGGCAGGAGTTGTCCAGATCAGGGGACAGTGGGAGACGGTGGGCCCAGGGGACAGTGTGGAGCCAAGGGTCCTCTTCACAGAATATACAGGATTAGGAGATGCAGGGAAATCTCAGCTTTTTTTCTGTTCTTAGTTAGGCAAAACTCCCATGGCCTCACCCCCTCCAGGAAATGGCAGCTCCGAGTCAGCGGGACTGTTGACAGTGTAAAGGATTGAGCAAATATTCCTGGATTTGGCCCAGGAGAATTGAGCACAGCAGCAACATCCTAACCTCCCCCATAAGATGGACTGAGAAAGCCTTGTGCTTTGTAAAGTGATATGGGGTAAGGTAAGATGGCCCACAGGGCAATGCACTTCCTGCCATAGTGTGACATAATCTATAAAATGGCATTAGGAAATCAAGTAGTTTGATTTGCCTGTTAGTGAGTCATATAGCTGAGAAATGATAGTACAGTACAGGAGAAAGATTGTCACAATGGTGACAGTGGTGATGCACTCCATAGGTATTGCTACATCTCATCTAGTAAATTAGGTGGGAT
>NW_020674431.1:1064-2347 GCF_002925995.2 Terrapene triunguis
AAGCACCTGCTTGTTAAGCTGGTGCCTGGAGCCGGCCCTGGGTAGTATTTATGGATGTGAGTGGTCCTACTGAGTTCAATGTAAACACTGCTCAAGCTACATGAGGAGTAACAGAACTGCTCTCTTGTGAAAGTGTTACTCACAGTGCGTAAGGGTTGCAGAACTGAATCTTAAGTTATTTTTCCCCTATAAGCCATGATTTTCAAGAATGTATGTGCCTAATTAAGGGTTTAGGAGCTTAACTTCAGGCTCCTGTTTATGCAAATCTCAGACACCTACTTTAAATGTAATAAAACAGGGTTCTCAAACTGGGGGCTGTGACCCCTCAGAGGGTCACAAGGTTATTACGTGGGGGTGGAGAGCTGTCAGCCTCAACCCTAAACCCCGCTTTGCCTCCACCATTTATAATAGTGTTAAATGTGTTTTTAATGTATAAGGGGGTTGCACTCATAGGTTTGCTGTGTGAAAGGGGTCACCAGTACAAAAGTCTGAGAACCACTGTAAGGAATATATAGGTGTCACTGCATAGCAGTGTTCCTTTTCTGAGTTACCATGCACCAGTGATCATATTATTTCCCAACAGAAACAAGTTCTAGCACTATTATTATGGATGGATCTGAACCAAAACCATGGATAGAAGCATCTTTGAACTTTCTGGAGGAGATGAAATTCTGAATCCAAATTTCATAGCTGGCCCAAATCTTTACAATGGGCCATACCAACACTCTGCATCTGAACAGAGGGAGTTTGCCTGGGATCTGTCCGGGAGGAGGTACGCTAAGTGCTGCATTAGGGGGGCTGTGTTGGTGAGTATCTGAGTGTCTGTTGCTGGGACAGTTTGTCAGTTTGACCGTGTGCTTGATTGCTTGCTTGTTTGTTTGAAAAGTGTGAATTGGGAGTGCTTTGTTCCACGTGGGCCTTCAGTGGGCCTGACTGGTATATAAGGGCAGTCAGCAGCGAACCAGCTGAGTGGCGAACAGCAGAGGCTAACAGGGGGAGTTTGCCTGGGGAGAGCTCACTGAGGCTTTCATCTGCGGGTTTCTCTGAGTAGTTACTGCAACAGCTGAGGAAGCTCTTAAGATGAAGGTGATATGGAAGGTGAGCGATCAGCTGTTGTAACCTGCACAGGTTGTGCCATGATTGTCTTTCTTCCACAGGACAGAAGCGACTTTGTCTGTACAAAGTGCAAGCTGGTCTCCATATTGGAAGAGACGGTTCGAGGTCTGGAGAAACAAGTATCAACTCTGCGTTGCATAAGGGAAAATGAAGATTTCCTGGACAGA
>NW_020674432.1:0-783 GCF_002925995.2 Terrapene triunguis
ACCCCCGCACTCATTGACCCGATCCAGATTCCACCAACAACCAGCAATGATATTACCCCACCGGCGACTATACCCCAGGAACCAACCGAAAAGTCCCCTGAACCACAAGCGAGACAACCCATCGACCACGCGATAAACTCACTGCCCACGCCGACCGAGGAGCCTGAGGACCGACGGCTAGGCCAGCCACGCCTTGGCAGGCCGCCTGGATCGAGGAGCTCCAAGCGGCAGCCTCCTTCACGGAATTCGACCCGCTCATCGGCCGGGCCCAGGGGATAGGGCCCAGTGGGGGGGGGAGGGCTAGCGAGTCCCTTCTCCCTTGTAGGTGGGCGAGGTCAAATCGGCTCACTCCTGGTATTGGCGGTGGCCGGTGATGTGTTCCGTGTAGATGTCCCGGGACCAACGGATAGTGTCTGAGACCATTAGGCGTCTCATGAGCCGTGCGTAGTGACGGCCCACTCCACAGGTCTTCAGCACTCGCTCGTTACACGGGTCCCAGGCACCCAGGGCCCCGACAAGCAGAGCGTCTGTGTGTACCTCGTAGCCCTTGGACCGCAGGGTGTCAGCCAGGGGGGCGTATTTTTCGAGCTTGCGGGCTCGGGCTTCACGGAAGGCCGGGGTCCTGTTCTCGAACGGAATCATTACGTCGACCAGGATGATCTTTTTTCCAACCTCGTCCGTGACGACGATGTCTGGGCGCAGCTGGCTGTCGGTGCCGGTGACGGCGCGGTTGACTGTGACTTCCCCCAGGCGCGGGTCGATGGCCTTCACCAGGCGGTCCTG
>NW_020674432.1:883-1365 GCF_002925995.2 Terrapene triunguis
TGCGGGCTCGGGCTTCACGGAAGGCCGGGGTCCTGTTCTCGAATGGAATCATTACGTCGACCAGGATGATCTTTTTTCCAACCTCGTCCGTGACGACGATGTCTGGGCGCAGCTGGCTGTCGGTGCCGGGGACGGCGCGGTTGACTGTGACCTCTCCCAGGTGCGGGTCGATGGCCTTCACTAGCCGGTCCTGGACAGCATTGTGGCGCAGCTGCCAGGCTCTGGCATGGGGCTTGCAGCTGCATAGGACGTGGGGCAGTTTCGGAGACGTACCCGCACTTCCTGCAGCGCTTGTCCTGGTTCCCGTGGCGGACAGCTCCGTTGAGGGGGACGCAATTCAGCCGGGCGCGGTGTATGAACCGCCAGTCGGCGAACCGGGTGAAGATGCCCGTGGGGAGGAAGTGGTTGCTGGAGTCCTACTTCCTGGTCACCTCGAAGGCCTTTACCCTGGTCCAGTTTTTTCTTCAGGGTGTCCACATAGA
>NW_020674433.1:0-3034 GCF_002925995.2 Terrapene triunguis
AGTTTTATCTTTGTTTTCTCAACTTGTAAATGTACCTTTTACTAGGGTGTTTACCTCTGTTTGCTGTAACTTTGAACCTAAGGCTAGAGGGGATTCCTCTGGGCTCTTTAAGTTTGATTACCCTGTAAAGTTATTTTCCATCCTGATTTTACAGAGATGATTTTTACCTTTTTCTTTAATTAAAAGCCTTCTTTTTAAGAACCTGATTAATTTTCCTTGTTTTTAGATCCAAGGGTGTTGGATCTTGATCCACCAGGAGTTGGTGGGAGAATGGAGGGGGGATGGTTAATTTCTCCTTGTTTTAAGATCCAAGGGGTTTGGATCTGTATTCACCAGGGAATTGGTGAAGAGTCTCTCAAGGCTACCAAGGGAAGGGAATTAGCACATTGGGAGTGGTGGCAGCGGACCAGATCTAAGCTGGTAGTTAAGCTTAGAAGTTTTCATGCAGGCCCCCACATCTGTACCCTAAAGTTCAGAGTGGGGAAGGAGTCTTGACAGTGTGTCTCTCTTTCCCAGGGCTGAGCATCCATCAGGCCGAAGACCTGTGGTGCTGGGACTGGCACCAGGACAGCAGGCTTCTGGGATACAGGAACACAGCCGGGGTGGGGGAGGTAAGGACACTCTGCCAGGGCATGAGACAGCTCAGGGAGTGGGGGTGGCTGGGTCCCCTGCAGTAGCTGCCTCCTGGGGCCACTAGATGGAGATGCCGTTCTAGCCCCAGGAGTTGGAGCCTGGCTCTGGGCAATCTGCTAATGCCTCACATCCTGTTGGTTTTAGGTCTTCGGAAAGTTCTTCTCAGAAGGGCAGAGAAGACTCTTCCTCCAGACGGCAGTGCTGGCCATCCACAACCCCCTGCTCCGTGTCAGCCAGGCAGGGCTGGTCCTGGCCTACTCCCTCCTGGGGGAAGCCCAAGAGCTGATGCGGGACAAGGTAAGCAGCTGCATTAGACTCAGGAGATTGGGGCGGGGCCCAGGCCTTCTTCCCATCCTACCGCCATTCGCTGGCCTGGCAGCAAGGAGCCTGGTGGGGAATGAGAGCGAGAGCAGGTGCTACTGGGAAGGGAGATGAATTCACCTCCATGAGCAGAAGGGAACCAGCTTGTCCCCGGAACAGCTCCAACACAGCTCTTTAGCAAGGCTAATGAATGACAAGCGTTACCTCATAATGGACTTCTGTTCTCAGGGCACGGTGCTTTTGCTCTTGGGAAGAGCAGAGGAGTCCCCTAAGTGCCCTCTGCGAGCCTCTCCTGTCCCAGAGGGCCTCACCTAGTTGCCAGTGGCCTAGTATCCGTGTCACCCAAGCCACCACCTAGAGAGAATGGGAGGATTCAGTCAGCAGGGGTGCTGATCTGCCCCATTCACCAGGGCTGCCATCCTGTGGCTTCAGCATTAGTGTCTGGGATGACTTGGGGCAAGATCTCGACCTCCCCGCAACCCACTTCACTGGTGCCGGAATCCCTCCTGCCCGCCCCTGCTAGAGGCCCCTCCCTGCCCAACCTGGGTGGGGCTGGAGGAGAGGGTTCTGAGCACTTGAGCTGTGGTTTGGAGGTGGATCAGCTGTCAAGGGCACTGAGGGGGAGGTGGCAGGAGCCCATCCTTCAAGAGATGTTTGGCACTGGAGGTTCCTAGAAAGGACAACAAGACTCCATTCTGGGGTTCAGGAGGTGAATCCATCCCTCAGTGGTGGGCAGGTGCTGTGTGGAAATGCTGCTGGTTCCAGATGCCCTTAATTCCCCCTGATTCCTCGGGGCGTTTGAGTCTCTGACAGGTTCTCGTTCCCTTGCAGCAGGAGGACGTCACGGCCAAAGCGATGCACCAGCTCCGCATCATCCGGCACTTGAGCCAGGTTCCTGAGACACTGCAGGGGCTGTGCCTCTGAGGCCACCAGCAACTCCCGCTCCCTGCTGCAGGTACTGCTCTGGCTCACTGTAAATGGGGAGCTAGTGGAAGGGGAAATGGAGCCCCCTGACACTCACTAAAAGTGAAATTGGTGGATTCTCCATCACTTAATTTCATTGAATGAAGACAAGATGCCTTTCTAGAATGTGTTTGCCCAAAAAGTAACTATTGTTCTACATAGGAAGCCTGTGATATTCAGGGGGTTAGATTAGATGCTCTAAAGGTCTCTTCTGGCCATAAAGTCTACTAATTTCGGAAAAACTGAGTGTAGCATTGGGAGCAGCCTCTGATGTTTTACTGTCTAGCTGGATTGCTTCCTAGAATGAACACGTATTGAGTGGGGTGATCCACAGGGAGTAGCTCAAACCTCCAAAATCTCTGGCCAGCGGCAGGACATTAGCACTTCAGGTGATGGGTGGTTGTGGCAGTGACATCACAAAGGCCTTTTGCAGGACCTCAGCCTATTGGTCAAAGGTGGTGGGGTGGTGGTGACCTCACAGAGAGATGCTGACATCAGCCAGGCAGGACAGGGGCGCAGGGCCAGGGAAACCTCAGAGACCCCTGTGGCTTTGCTTCAGCAAGTCTCCTTCTCGAGGTCTCTCTTTGAGGACTGAGAGAGTATTAGGGTTCACGTAGGTGAGTGCGAGGAGGAACCTCTTTTGAGCTTTCTCCTTTCCTTTTACTGATTTTACTAGAAAACAGACATCCCTGTTTAGAAGGTAAGAGTCTCTGAGAGGTTTGGAACCTGTTCAGTCTGATCCACCTGCTGCCAGCTGAATTCTAGGCATGGAAAACACTAGTTTAAGGTGGCAGAATTTTATTCCCCACGTGGGATTTTGTCCCATACAATCACTGGGGACATTAGGGTTTGTCCTTTTCGTTTTACCTTTTCCTCCATCCCTCCTTCCTTTCTCTTCATCTCTTACTTCTTTTGTCCTTTCTCCTGTTCCCCTCCCACCATCAGGTGGGGTGTGGCTGGCTGGCTCCAACTGGCTGTAGGATCTGCTGCTGCAGGGTCTGTGAGTTAGGAGTGTTCCTCTTGGGGAGGCAGAGCAGAGAATGAGCTTGGCTGGAGTCAAGTTCTTCTTGTCCTGGTTAAGTGGTGACTGGGCTTTTAAGGGGACCATGCTGACCCT
>NW_020674433.1:3044-7441 GCF_002925995.2 Terrapene triunguis
TCCTGGTTAAGTGGTGACTGGGCTTTTAAGGGGACCATGCTGACCCTGCACACACACACACCCTGTTGGGTGCTGCAGGGAGGTGAAGGAGGAAACGGTTGGCACAGAGATGAAGCAGACTGAAGTAGGGACAAACACAAGTGTGGAGCAGTCCATGGGTTTCTTGTGCACTGCCCTGAAGGGAGTATAGAGCATGGGCATGGGGAAGGCCAAAACTCACATCCAGGTAGATCATCAACCTACTTTTCTCTCCGAAGGGCCAGGAAGCCCTCTGGTTTTTGCTCTCTTCGGTAGCTGGAGCTGCTCTGATTTGGGGGTGGGGTGGGCAGAGGTGGGAAGAGGCCATAGGATTTAATCAAGTGTCAGAGGCAGACTCCCCCTCCGTGGGAGATTGTTTCCCCTCTGTGGAGAATCCCTTCCTTGCAGATGCTGGACTCTGCCAGGAAGCCCAGCTCCCATCCCGAGCAGGTTAGCTGTTCCCTACCTGCTGTGCACCAGGCCCTCTGCAGAGAGCTGCTCTGGGCAAGGACTGCAGAGCCAGCTGTCATCCTGGTAGGTGTAGCCCCAGGTTCCATAAACCTGACCCATGGTCTCCCTCCGCTGGCAGGCTCTGTAAAAGGCCGGCCCAGAGACATGGATGCCATGCTGATGAGCTTGCTGATAGCAACCCCCAGCACAGACAATCTCCAGCACATCTTGGAGGTGAGCATAATGGTCAGGGGGAGCAGGAATTTTACCTTAGCCCTGGGGAGGCCTGGAAATGAGAGACTGGATGATCCACGTTTCCATTGTGTCCTGCTACCTGAGAGCCATCCATGGTCAGAGCAGTGAGTGCAGGGCAGTGTTGGGGCCCTTCCACCTTCAGGGATAGAGGGAAGGCGCTGGTACTCGACAACAGGGCTCTGCCTGGTTCTGTTGAGCACTAACTCCAAGGCCCCAGGCAGGCTTGTGGAGTGAGAGCATCAGACCCCTGTGAGGTCCAGGAGAAGGCCCTCCGAGAAGAGCACTGGCTCCTTCCTAGGAAGCTGCTGAGATTCTCAAGGAGGGATTCATCCCTTCTCTCCCATGGACACAGAGGATTGTAAGGAGCAGGGCGTTGTCCTTTATCCAACAGAGACCTGACCTAGCTCTCACCCACAAACCTGGGAGAGAGCTGGGCACTTGACCGGATCCTACCCCTGCACTTGCCCTGGTACACTTTCTTCTCCCCTTCTGCCTTGGCTATTAGGCTATGGCTCTATGAACATGAAACAAACAGAAACTTCTTCTCTATCTCTAAGCCAAACTGGTTTATCAAGTCTGACCCCTCAACATATTTCAGGGGGCGTATTTCCAGTACATGTATAGAACTCATTATACCCCACTCAGACCTACATCACACAAGGATATTCATCACCAGAGTGTTGTCAGCTTTCCAAACATAAGAGCGGCCATACTGGGTCAGACCCAAGGTCCATCTAGCCCCATATCCTGTCATCCGACAGTGGCCAATGCCAGGTGCCCCAGAAGAAATGAACAGAACAGGTAATGATCAAGTGGTCCATCCCCTGTCGCCCATTCCCAGCTTCTGGCAAACAGTGGCTAGGGACAGCATCCTTACCCATCCTGGCTAACAGCGATTGATGGACCTATCCTCTATGAGCTTACCTAGTTCTTTGTTGAACCCTGTTATAGTCTTGGTCTTCACAACATCCTCTAGCAAGGAGTTCCACAGGTTGACTGTGTGTTGTGTGAAAAAATACTTCCTATTTTTAGTTTTCAACCTGCTGCCTATTAATTTCATTTGGTGACCCCTAGTTCTTGAATGATGAGAAGGAGTAAATAAGATTTCCTTATTTACTTTCTCCACACCAGTCAAGATTTCAAAGACCTCTATCATATCCCCCCCCCTTAGTCGTCTCTTTTCTAAGATGAAAAATCCCAGTCTTCTTAATCTCTCCTCATTTGGCAGCTGTTCCATACCCCTCCAGATCCCTTTCTTGAGTGGTAACAGCTAATTTAGATCCCATCATTTTATATGTAGAGTTGGGATTGTATTTTCCAATGTGCATTTCTTTGCATTTATCAACATTGAATTTCCAACATTGAACATTGCCATTTTGTTGCCCAGTCACCCAGTTTGGTGAGATCCTTTTGTAGCTCTTTGCAGTCTGCTTGGGATTTAACTATCTTGAGTAGCTTTTTTATCATCTGCAAATTTTGCAACCTCACTGTTTACCCCTTTTTCCAGATCATTTATGAATATGTTGAACAGCACTGGTCTCAGTTCAGACCCCAGGGGGGCACTACCATTTACCTCTCACCATTCTGAAAACTGACCATTTATTCCTACCCTTTGTTTCCTATCTTTTAACCAGTTACCAATCCATGAGAGGACCTTATTAGGTACCTGTATGGTACAATAATTCTGCACTGAATCAGTTGATTCAATTGCTTATTCTTTGGGGTGCAGAGAACCTCTGTTCTCCCCCTGGGGTGATAGAACCCTGATTGTCACATCTGTCTTTCAGGCTCTGTCCCAGCCTCTCACAGAGATGTATCCTGCAGCCAACCCAGCTCAGGGAGCAGTGGGGACAGGTGATCTCATCCTGTCAACCCAAGCAACATGGGTCTCATTGAGACACAGATGGAAGATCCCATGCATCTCCTGGAGGTAAGAACCGTTGACTCTTCCTGCCACTTGGGGCTCTTGCAACAAATGGGGCTACTGCTACATACCCTGGTTGGAAGCTTTCCCTGTCCCTGGATCCCAGCCCTGGTACAGAGACCTATTTCTCATCATGATATCCTCCTTTTATTCTCAGAGGATGTGTCCAGGATCCAGGATAATGTTTTCTGCAGGAGGTTTGAACGGGGAGAGATCACTCACTGTCACGACCCAGAGGTCTTCAACCCGGGGCTATAGGGTTCATGGAAGCAGCCACACTCCAACCCTCCACCTGGAAGCCTGCTGAAAATTGCTTACCTAGGACCCATGAAGTTCAGCCCCAGTTTGAGGCTCCACTCCTGAGGTCCTATTGGAGGAGTCCCAGAGAAGCTAATTGGCCCTCTGGCCCTGCTTAAGGCAGCAGCAGGAAAAGGAAGCTGACTGAACACCAGGGCTGCTCCCTGTTCTGGACCATGTGCTGCCTCTTTCTGCCGCCACTCCCCTGGCTTGATTTCATGGCATCTGATTTGTGGTTGTGATTGCAAGTTTGTCTTTTGCTTCTGATCTTCCAGTATCCTGACCCAGCTGAGTCTCAACTCCTGTCATGTGAGTGTGGACTCTGGCTCTGACCAGTAGGTCTGGCTGCCCTTGACCCAGCCGTGACATTGTACAATTTCTCCAATGCTCTTTTTTCCTGTCCAGCAAGATACACCAGTACCTTGGCTCCCAAAGTCCTGGTTGCCTGCTATTCAAGGGCTGAGGGGTAGTCCTTGTATTGCCCCCACCCCCACCCCAGCTGCTTTTCCTATGGGAATCTCCCTAGAGCAGAGGAGAAATCTGCTCTTCTCTTAGGATCAGTCCCAGCAGTAATTCCACCCACCCTGGCCTCAGCTCAGCTACTTTGTTGACCTGGGATCAGGGACCATTTTTGAAGCCCTTAGTGTGTGGGTGGATGTGGGAGCAAAGGCTGAAGCTCCAGCAGTTTCCACCAAAGAACACCACCTTGTCTTTCTATGGTCTGACTAGGGGTCACCATCCATCTTGGAGCTGAACACCAGATGGGAGCTGATAGATTGTCCTTGGTGGGCCGTGTTCTTGTGTGTGATGGAGCTGTGTGCCAGAGTGGGCCAGGAGAAGATGCACCACACATGGCCAGGACTGGCCTAAACAGTCTGTAATGGTAGGTGAGTCAAACCATAGCCACATATAGATATCTTTGGCATCCATGGGGACTGAATCTGGGCCTTTCACTGCCAAGAGCACAACTCACTCCAATTTGAGTCATTACGGTAGTGACCCCTACCAGCCCCTCTGAGGGGGTCAGTATTATCTCTGTTAGCTGGCGCACAGGGATGGAAAGCAACTGGCTGCAAGGTCTCACACAACATCACTGCCAGAGACAGGAAGGAAGCATGGTACTGATACCAGTCCAGCTCCAACCACTAGACCCCACCCGCTTCCAAAGCCAGAGAACCCCAGGAGCCCTGACTCTGACAGCTAGGCCTTAAATGACAAGACCAACCTCCCTCCCACTCAGAAAGCCATAGAAGGGACCATCTGCTGAGCTCCCTTTTGCAATGCCACTGTCAGAGACCATTGCTAGTGGGGGCTAAGTGACTGAGCAGGGAACTCCTTGAGAGACTCCTAGAGACTTGCAGGTGTTTCATTGTGACCCTCTGGGAGCCGTGGAAAGAGAGCTGCATTGAAGAGACTCTCCTGCTCTAACAAAGGGTTTCTATGCTCCTAGAGA
>NW_020674434.1:0-1899 GCF_002925995.2 Terrapene triunguis
CTTCACCTAGGGCTTGCTCTAAAGGAGAAACAACAGACTTTTTCTGGCTCTTACTTACATTTAGGATCACCTTTGGCCCTTCAGGCAGATTTCTACACAATCCCCTTTCAGGCAAACCCATAGACTCACTAGACGAAAGGTCAGAAGCATTCTCCTTCCCTTTGCCACACACAAGCTCAGGAATTTTTTCCTTCTTGCTACAAGTTGTTAAACTGTCAGTAGGTAACACAATTAAATCACCTTTTTGCTCTCCTTGTGCCCTGGCTAGGGCATCCCCCTGATCAGACAGAATTGCTACTCCCTTTTCCAACCACACATTAGCAACAGGCAAAATACAAGCACCAGAACTGTCTGGTCTCTGGGATTTTGCTAAGACACTAACTGGATGCAACCTAGTTACGGTGCCATTTTCCTCAGCAGACACAAACTTAGGACCATTCCCTTCCTGGGCTTTAGTTGAATCCAGAACCAACTCTGAGACAACTGCACTAACCTCAACCATCACAGGCTGAAAGGCCCCTTCTGTCTGCTCCACAGACAAAGAGCTGGAGACAACTTCTTCCTTACCAGACACACAGCTACTCCCAACAGATGAACTGCTGCTCTTCTCACTACACTGAGCTACTTTTAGCAAATCACAGTTACCTTTTTCAGGTTCACTTTTACAAGCTGTACTTGCCAACAATCCATCACCCATCCAAAATCTCCCCTTTCCTTCCTCAGTTGGGGCTTCAGCCTGACCATTCCTTTTAATCTGCTCCTGAGAAACATTGTCCTGACCAATTAGTTCTTTCTGTGCTTGATCTAATTCCAGATTCACTCCTGAGACATTCGACAGACATTTAGAAACTCCATTCACAGCCACACTGCTTTCTTGCACAGCCACACAGCTACTACCCACCAGGTTAGAATCCCCCTCTCCATGGCCATAGCAAAACTGGTTAAACACAGAAAACTGCCCAGAGGAATACCACATATCCACAGAGTTATACACTGGATTTTCCAGAGGATACAGTTTCTGCTGTTCTTCCCTTGCTTTTTTGACTTGGAGCTGGAGTCTGGCCGTCTCCTTCTCAGCCGCCAGAAGCTCCTTATGTGCTTTTTCTTCTCTTTTAGCAGCCTTTCTTTCTCTCGGCAGCCTTTTTCTTTCTTTCATCAGCTTCTTTCTCCAGCTGGGCCAAGGCTTGCTTCTCTTCCATTCGAATTTCTGCCAGTTTTTGTTCGTGTTCAGACTGCAGGCTGTCCATCCGGGCTTGCAGTTTCATTGCTTCTGCTGATGCTTTCGGGCTCACGGTCACTGCTCTTTAACCAACAAACTCTCAATACCAAAATTCCAATTTGGATAGCGTGGGGTTCTGACCCAAAGCTTAATTGACCCGGTTCTGTGGATCCAAGCACGACTACGCCACTGTGACAATGCTGGTTCTGGAGGGACCCAACTGAGAGTGCCAATTCAAGACATGGGCCAGTTCCTGCATACTTTGCTGAGTTACAAGGCGTATTTGCCTTCTCTCCATGGGTTCATTATATAGCTGATGGTCCTTAATGGGCCATCAAGCAGGCTAGGCAGAGCTAACACCAGTTTGTCTGGGATGTCTCCCAGAAGCATAGCATAAGTTTGAAATACAGACAGTATAGAGCCAACATTCATATCTTCAACTACAAAATTGATACACACATATAGACAGCATAATTATAACCAGCAAACCATAACCTTGTCTTAGACACCTCATTTGACCCCCTTTATACAAGATTTGGTGCCACTACAGGACTTTGGTTGCAACCAAGTTCTATATGGTCCCAGATTATGTCAATAACGTCACACCTCCAATGCAAAATTGATGTAGGAAGCGATGACACAAACATCACTGACTGCATCCCAAGAGCTCCCCATCCTTG
>NW_020674434.1:1999-3648 GCF_002925995.2 Terrapene triunguis
TCAACAACATGATTGAATCTCTTTACAAACTCAAGGTAAAACTTAGTTAGAACAATAGTGGATTGGATCTGCTCTTGCAGCATGGTTCCTGTATGTCTCATGTGACTTTGCCAAGAGCTAAAGAAAACAGCTACTTTATCCATACAAGCTCTGGCAAATGTTTGGAACCCAATTAACATTAAATCAATGTAGATATTAATGTTGTTCATAGTCCAGGAATCTTGGCATTTAGCTGTGAAAGCAATATGGTAGTGTGCCTCAGTTTCCCTTTTTATACAGCACATCAGGTCTGGAACGTTTTTTCTCCTGTGAAAAGTTCCAATACTGTTTACAGGCATTAACTGTGAAACATCAGTATAACAAGGCCTTTTAACATAAAGTGTGTTCTCATGTATTCCTTTTAACATGTTCAAGGGATTCTCCAAAAGATTAGGCACATTGTACATTTTTACAGTTCTTGGTAATAGCAACACATTCGTTACAAAAATTACCATTAGCCATAACAACAAGTTCACTGCAAGTGTCCATCTACAATCATGTTTGTCATGCCACACCTTTGGCTCAATACCATTGGAGTTTGGGCATTTTAGGGTTAACCTGTGGCTTCCCTTTGCAAAATTCAGTTTTCTCTTTCCTCCTTGTCCTGCAGGATCAAACCCTGATTTCTCTTGCTTAACAGAATTCACTGGCTGATGGGGTGGGCTCTCTGTGCTAACAGCTATTAGCAAGTCCTTCCTCTCCCAGCCAGGCAAGTAATTTGCATTACCCCAGACAGGAGCCAGTCCACCAGTTTTCATATCCTTAACTGCTATCATTTCCAAGGCTGGACTCTGTCTTAAAGAGATACCACACAAATTCAAAGAGTCTGAGGGTGAGAGTTTTCTTGCTCTCCCCTGCATCCTCAAGCATTCGGCCATAAAACTGTTCTGCTTTGAAACACCAGTAACCAAATCTGTCCTCAGACCCTGAAGCACAGACTGCTCACTTAACGAATTAGCATGGAGACAGTCCTGTCCCAACACCATTGTCTTCCCGACAAGCTGGCCCCACACAGCCACTTGGTCATAGGGCTGTCTAAGGCCTTGGCTACACTGGCGCTGTACAGCGCTGCAACTTGCTGCGCTCAGGGGTGTGAAAACGCCCCCCCCCCGAGTGCAGCGAGTGCAGCGCTGTAAAGCGCCAGTGTAATCAGAGCCTGCAGCGCTGCACGCTCCCTCGCAGCACTGCAAGCTACTCCCCTCGGAGAGGTGGAATACTTACAGCGCTGCAGGAGAGCTCTCGCAGCGCTGGCGGCGCGACTACACTCGCGCTTCACAGCGCTGTGAGTTCTCAAGTGTAGCCAAGGCCTAAATTCCTTAACAACTTTTACTTCAGCTGAGACCTTCTCAAAGCCACCCACACTGGATCTTTCGAAAGGACAGTCAGTGGATCCATTCACAACAGACAACTTCTGGCTGTTAGGAACTGAAACTCCCTTGATTAAATCACTCTCACACCCTTCAGTTGCAGTGAACTGCTTGCACAGATTACCATAAGGATTCCTTTCCCCAGGAGCTTTTCTAAGCAGCAATTCACCCTTCACAGAAATTCTGCCCTTACCCTCTTCACCTAGGGCTTGCTCTAAAGGAGAAACAACAGACTTTTTCTGG
>NW_020674435.1:0-927 GCF_002925995.2 Terrapene triunguis
CAGGGATGGGGGGGGGAGCCTCAGGTGTGAGTGAAGGAAACTTTCAAACCCAAGCTGGGGCCTCGCCCTGACCCCCATGTCCCGTCCTTCCCAAGGGCCATCCGAGCTCCTTAGCAGAGAGCGCGAATTGGAGAGAGACACGGAGGGGCGGGCCAGGGAGAGGATGGACAGACAGACAGAGGGAGGGAGAGAGGGATGGACAGGCAACCAGTGGGATGGATGGACAGGTGGACAGACAGACCGCACAGTGGTTGGATGGACAGACGGATGGACGCAGATGGACTGATGGACAGATGGATGGACGGAAGGACAGCGCAGTGGGTGGATGGATGGTGTGGTGGGTGGACGGACAGATGGATGGAGGGACAGACAGGTGGATGGACAGACGGACGGACGGGTGGACAGACGGGTGGATGGATGGACGGTGAGGTGGGTGGGTGGATGGAGGGACAGGTGGATGGACAGATGGGTGGACAGACTGGTGGATGGACACATAGTGGGTGGATAGATGGACAGACGGATGGATGGACAGATAGGTGCACGGACAGGTGGCCGGACAGACGGGTGATGGACGGACAGGCGGTGGGTGGATGGATGGACAGGTGGACAGACTGGTGGATGGACAGATGGGTGGACAGACTGGTGGATGGACACGTGATGGGTGGATAGATGGACAGATGGATGGATGGATGGACGGACAGGTGGACAGACAGACGGGAGATGGACAGACAGGTGGCTGGACAGACGGATGGATGGATGGACGGACAGACAGGTGGACGGACAGACGAGTGATGGACGGACAGGTGGACGGACAGACGGGTGATGGCTGGACAGGTGGACGGACAGACGGATGGATGGATGGACGGACAGGTGGACGGATAGACGGGTGATGGACGGACAGGTGGCCGGATGGACGGACAGGTGGAC
>NW_020674435.1:937-1425 GCF_002925995.2 Terrapene triunguis
GGGTGATGGACGGACAGGTGGCCGGACAGACGGATGGATGGATGGACAGACAGGTGATGGACGGACAGACAGGTGGCCGGACAGATGGGTGATGGACGGACAGGTGGCCAGACAGACGGATGGATGGCCGGACAAGTGGACAGACAGGTGGATGGACAGACAGGTGGCTGGACAGACGGGTGATGGACGGATGGATGGTCGGACAGACGGATGGATGGACGGACAGGTGGCCAGACAGGCGGCCGTCGGGGCGGGCAGGGGGCGCAGTGGGGACCCCGGGGGGCGGCTCCAGCCCCCCCCCCCCACTCACCTGGCGCTCGGGCTGCCCCGGCTCCCACTCGCCTCGCGGAGTCCCGGCACCAGCTGCTGAGGGGTGGGGAGGAAACGGCCTGGCCACGCCCCCCATGGGTGACGGACAGGTGTCTCCGGCCAATGGGGGATGAGGGGCCACCCACAAGGAGACCACATCGCAATGGGAAGGGGGGTGA
>NW_020674436.1:0-2431 GCF_002925995.2 Terrapene triunguis
AACGTCAAAATCGATTTTGTTAATCCGAATTAGGGTTAGTGTGGCCACAAATCGATGTTATTGGCCTCCAGGAGCTATCCCACAGTGCACCACTGACCGCTCTGGACAGCAATCTGAACTCGCATGCACTGGCCAGGTAGACAGGAAAAGACCCAGGAAAATTTGAATTGCATTTCCTGTTTCCTGTTTGCTCAGCGTGGAGAGCACAGGTGACCCCAGATACCTCAGCTCATCAGCACAGGTAACCATGCAGGCTGATAATCGAAAAAGAGCACCAGCATGGACCACACGGGAGGTACTGGATCTGATCGCTGTATGGGGTGAGGATTCAGTGCTAGCAGAACTTCGTTCAAAGAGACGAAATGCCAAAACTTTTGATAAAATCTCCAAGGGCATGATGGAGAGAGGCCACAATAGGGACTCAGATCAGTGCCGCGTGAAAGTGAAGGAGCTCAGACAAGCCTATCAAAAAACAAAGGAGGCAAACGGTCGCTCCGGGTCAGAGCCGCGGACATGCCGCTTCTACGCAGAGCTGAATGCAATTCTAGGGGGGGCCGCCACCACTACCCCACCTGTGATCGTGCAAAGCGGGTCTGGGATAGTCTCTACACCTGAGGATTCTGAGGGTGGAGAAGAGGAGGAGGAGGAGGAAGAGGAAGATCAGGATCTTGCAGATAGCAGCCAGCACTCCGTTCTCCCCAACAGCCAGGAGCTTTTTCTCACCCTGACTGAAGTACCCTCCCAAGCCTCCCAAGCCAGTAGCCAAGACCATGACCCCATGGAAGGGACCTCAGGTGAGTTTACCTTTTAAAATATAAAACATAGTTCAAAAGCAAGGTTTTTTAATGATTATTTTGCCCTGAGGACTTGGGATGCATTCGCAGCCAGTACAGCTACTGGAAAAGTCTGTTAACGTGTCTGGGGATGGACCGGAAATCCTCCAGGGACATTTCCATGAATCTCTCCTGCAGGTACTCCAAAAGCCTTGCCACAAGGTTTCTGGGCAGTGCCGCTTTATTCCGTCCTCCATGGTAGGACACTTGTCCACGCCATGCTTGCAGCAAGTAATCTGGTATCATTGCCTGACAAAGCCTGGCAGCGTATGGTCCCGGTGTTTGCTGGCATTCAAGCAACATCCGTTCTTTATCTCGCTGTGTAATCCTCAGGAGAGTGATATCGCTCATGGTAACCTGCTTGAAATATGGGAACTTAATTAAGGGGACAGAGGTGGCCGTTCCTACTGTGCTGTTTGCCTGTGGCTGATAAGAAATCCTTCCCTGCAGTTAGCTTTTAGCAGGGGTGGGTGGGGGGGTGAGTTTGGTTTCAGCAGGGATTCCCTGTTACTAGCCACGCGGTCGGCTGTTTGCCTGTGGCTGATAAGAAATCCTTCCCTGCAGTTAGCTTTTAGCAGGGGTGGGTGGGGGGGTGAGTTTGGTTTCAGCAGGGATTCCCTGTTACTAGCCACGCGGTCGGCTGTTTGCCTGTGGCTGATAAGAAATCCTTCCCTGCAGTTAGCTTTTAGCAGGGGCGAGGGGGCTTAGTTTGGTTTCTGCCTCTTCAGATCCCCTTTTCATCCCTTCAGTTATCCTTGTCTTTACCCCCTTTGCTTTGTTTCTCCCAAACATCCCTCTCCAAGTGCCCCATGTCTCTGCCTATCCCTTCCCACCTTCCCTTTTCAAGCCTCTCCCACCCAGTTTCTGCCCCACTTTCCCTGAAAGACAATGGCTTACCATGGCTGAATGCAAGCAGAATTCTGTTGCCCGGACCTGCGTCTGTGATCTCTAACACCAAAGCCACAGGCACTCAATATTAAGATGGAAAATGCGACCTTGTACTGAAATCACATGTGCTATGTAATGTGAATAGTGATCACCATGAAAGAGTGCAAGCATTGTTCTGTAAAATGTATCATTTTAAAAACTTCTCTCCTTTTTTTCAACCCTCCCTCTAGCAGCTGCAAATGTCTCAAGCCTCACTCCTGCGTCCAGAAGGCTATCTCAGATAAGGCGTCGTAGAAAGATGACGAGAGAAGACATGTTCAAAGAAATAATGAAATCCACCCACAATCAAAGAGCTCATTTGGATGAGTGGAAGGACACTGTATCTAAATTTAGGAAAGATGCCAGTGACCGTGAGGTCTTGAGGGATGCTCGAGATGAGAGGTGGCAGGCTGCAACGCTGGGGCTGCTGCGTGAGCAAACGGACATGCTCCGGCGTCTGGTGGAGCTTCAGGAACGGGAGCAGGATGTCAGACTGCCGCTGCAGCCGCTGTATAACCTACCTCCCCCCTCACCATGTTCCATATCCTCCTCACCCAGACGTGTAAGAACGCGGGGGGGGATGCTGCGTGCACCCTCTCACTCCACCCCAGGGGAGAGCCCAAGCAAAAGGCTGTCAATATATTGAATTTGATCAGTGGCCTTATACTTCC
>NW_020674436.1:2441-5368 GCF_002925995.2 Terrapene triunguis
TAATCACTTAATAAAGAATACATGATTTTTAAACGATAGTGACTTTATTACCTTTGAAAGAAAGCTGGGGGGAGGGTGGGTTGCTTACAGAGAATGAATGAGAATGAAGGGGGCTGGTTTTCATGAAGGGAGAAACAAACAGAAATTTCACACTGTAGCCTGGCCAGTCATGAAACTGGTTTTCAGAGCTTCTCTGATGCACACTGCTTCCTGGTGTGTTCTTCTAATCGCCCTGGTGTCTGGCTGCGCGTAATCAGCAGCCAGGCGATTTGCCTCAGCCTCCCACCCGGACATAAAGGTCTCCCCCTTACTTTCACAGAGATTGTGGAGCACACAGCAAGCAGAAATAACAATGGGGAGATTTCTTTGGCTGAGGTCAGAGCGAGTTAGTAAGCTGCGCCAGCGCGCCTTTAAACGGCCAAATGCACATTCTACCACCATTCTGCACTTGCTCAGCCTGTAGTTAAACAGCTCCTGACTCCTGTCCAGGCTGCCTGTGTATGGCTTCATGAGCCATGGCATTAAGGGGTAGGCTGGGTCCCCAAGGATAACGATAGGCATTTCAACATCACCAACGGTTATTTTCTGGTCCGGGAAGTAAGTCCCTTGCTGCAGCCGTTTAAACAGATTAGTGTTCCTGAAGACGCGTGCATCATGAACCCTTCCCGGCCAGCCCACGTTGATGTCGGTAAAACGTCCCTTGTGATCCACCAGTGCTTGCAGCACCATTGAAAAGTACCCCTTGCGGTTTACGTACTGGGTACCCTGGTGCTCCGGTGCCAAGATAGGGATGTGGGTTCCATCTATCGCCCCACCACAGTTAGGGAATCCCATTGCAGCAAAGCCATCCACTATGACCTGCACATCCCCCAGAGTCACTAGCTTGTGTAGCAGCACCTCAGTGATTGCTTTGGCTACTTGTATCACAGCAGCCCCCACAGTAGATTTGCCCACTCCAAATTGATTCCCCACTGACCGGTAGCTGTCTGGCGTTGCAAGCTTCCACAGGGCTATTGCCACTCGCTTCTCCACTGTGAGGGCTGCTCTCATCCTGGTATTCTGGCGCTTCAGGGCAGGGGAAAGCAAGTCACAAAGTTCCATGAAAGTGCCCTTACGCATGCGAAAGTTCCGCAGCCACTGGGAATCGTCCCACACCTGCAACACTATGCGGTCCCACCAGTCTGTGCTTGTTTCCCGTGCCCAGAATCGGCGTTCCATGCCTATAACCTGCCCCATTAACAGCATGATCTCCAAAGCACCGGGTCCCGCGGCTCGATAGAATTCCATGTCCATGTCCTCATCACTCTCGTCGCCGCGCTGCTGTAGCCTGCTCCTCTGTGCCTGGTTTTCAAGGTTCTTGTTCAGCATAAACTGTATGATAAGGCGCGAGGTATTTACAATGTTCATGACTGCTTTCTTGAGCTGAGCGGGCTCCATGCTTGCCGTGGTATGGAGTCTGCTGCGTTCAGCCAGGAAAAAAGGCGCGAAATGGTTGTCTGCCGTCCGTTGCTTTCATGCAGGGAGAGGGGGAGGGAGGGAGGGAGGGGTGAGGCTGTACCCAGAACCACCTGCGACAATGTTTTGGTCCCATCAGGCACTGGGATCTAAACCCAGAATTCCAATGGGCAGGGGAGACTCCGGGAACTATGGGATAGCTATGGGATAGCTACCCACAGTGCAACGCTCCAGAAATCGACGCTAGCCCCAGTACATGGACGCACACAACCGAATTAGTGTGCTTAGTGTGGCCGCATACAATCGAATTAATACAACCGGTTTACCAAATTCGAATTAGCTAAATTCGAATTAATCGTGTAGTGTAGACGTACCCTAAGGTGCCACAAGGACTCCTGTTCTTTTTCCTAGAGGTAATTTTGATGTCTCTCACACTGTGCTGAGAAGCGCCATAGACATGCTCCCAGATACCATGGTAATGGGCACCGTATAAGAAGCATTGGCAGGTATAAATAGACCTAATGAAGCTTGCCCATGAACACAGACCTGTGTTAGCGGCGCTTGCTGGCTGGGAATCCGCAGGGCATGTTGGAAGCTGCTCCCCTGGAGGAGGGATCAGAGCAGGAGATCTCCCTGCAGGAGGGGGTGGGAGCAGGCTGAGGCCCCCAGGCCCCGCTGGGCGCGGTTTGCTGTTCCCTGCTGCTCCTTCTTTTTTCTTCATGTTCTAAAGGGAAATGAAAAATTCACAACTTGTAACGTCAGCTTAAATGCAGCTGTTGTGAGCATCAGACAGTGCTTTGGCACAACTGTCTCCAGTTGGTATCGCTCATGGGAAGCCTCTGACGTCTGCTGATTCTTTTATGCTGCTGAGCACAGGGCGGGGCAGGAGAGAGGCTGGTTCCCTCTGAAGTCCCGCTGCCATCTTGGCCATCACCAGGGACCTCCAGTGCCCAATGCATGAGCCGATACAGCTTGGGCTAGAGCCCAGTTCTGTAGTTGGGAGGGGTCACAGACTCCCATCCTCTGTGGATCCAGCAGAGGGGGACACAACACATACACCCTGACGGATGCATTACACTAACATTCCTCCAGCAACCGGATTTCCAGTGCTTCCCCCCTGCAGCCCAGGCAGAGAGTGGGGAGGGAGGAAGGAAGAAGAGCTGCCGGCTTTGGCTACCTCCACTAGCTAAAGCAGGTCACATTTGGCCCCTTACTAAAACTGAATTTAGCAAAAGAGAACAGGGAGATGGTCTGGAAACATTCCCCATCTAACATGTTGGTGTGACTGGGCACAGGGTTATTGGAATTTTAGCAAAACCCCATCACACTGCTATGACCTCATCAGAATTGCAACCAATAAACTATCTGGCTTTGGCAGAGCCAGACTGATCATTCTTAGAGGGCTGGTACCCGGTAAGTCAGCCTTACGCACCTGTAAAGGTGAGCTTCCATGTGTCTCAAACAATAGACTC
>NW_020674437.1:0-1226 GCF_002925995.2 Terrapene triunguis
GCAGTGCTGAGGCAGAGGGGAGCTGGGGCTGGATCAGTCCAGAGCCGCGTGCAGTGAGAAGCTGGGGAGAGCAAGGGGGACCCTGGGCAGAAGGCCCAGTGCAGGGAGACGCCCCCAGGCAAGGGTCCCTGCAGGCCAGACTTGGAGGAGGAGCATAACCCCGACAGGAGAGGGCTGATGCTGGGAAGAAGGGTCCTGCCACCTAGAGCCTGAGGGCGTGTGGCCACCGTCAGTGCACATGTCTGACCTGCAGCATCCCTGCAGCACAACCAGGGCCTGGGCAGGAGGCTTGGGACATGTGAGGAACAGTCTGTGAACTGCCCTTACATCTCAGAGACGCTGTTTGTGGTTCCCCCCCGTGCCCACAGAGCAGGGTGACGTGTTTTCCTTTCACCTTTCCCATTTTTTCCTTTTTTTTTTAATCACTTGCTGTTTAATAAATTGTATTTGTTCTGAACTCTATGCAATGGTCAGAGAAAAGGTCAGGGAAGCATCCAGAGGGAAAAGAGCACCCCGGAGTGGGCCCATCCTCACCCCTGTCCTGAGTGATCACAACAAGATTGGGAGTCGAGCCCCTCAGGAATCCTGGGCCCAGCCTGGTCGGGGTTACGAGGGTTCTGCCACACAGGAGATTGGAAGTGGAGTCCTCAGGATGAGGCAGGCTCTGGGTGAAGGAAGAGGGAGCGAGGACTCAGATCCTTCTGCTATTTGATTTCACCGGGGTGGTGTATAAGCCAGGAAAATTCTTCACAATAGTGGGACCATTTCCCTGCTTACCTCTGCGCATGTTTACTGTTTTTTGTAATGTTAATTACATGTTTTAGGGAAAAAAGTGTCCGAGCCACCACCAGCGAGAGTTGCTAGCCACACTCTGAGGCCAGGAAAAATTTGGTTGTGAGAGCCCCTGGGCTAGATGATCGTGATGATCCCTTCTGACCTTAAAGTCTGTGAGTCTAACCGAAGCCAGACTCAGAGAGGAGAAGCGCAGTGCGTTGGGTTTATCGCTAGGACTGTAGCAACGCAAACAAACCCTGCTCCCGTTTCTCTACTTTGGGTGTACTGAGCATGCACACCCGAACTGAGCATGCCCAGTAACCTTCGCTGTATCCACTGCCCTCTCTCTGCCCTTACTTCTGTTTACGATTTGCTGCCTCTGTAGCGACGCAAACAAACCGGCTCGGGTTTAGGGTGTGGGAGAGTAGGTCTCTAGTGGGTCTGGGGGGGGG
>NW_020674437.1:1326-2724 GCF_002925995.2 Terrapene triunguis
TTGGGGGGCTGTGCAGTGGGGGAGATCTGTGTGTGTCGGGGTGCTGGAAAGTGTGGGGGGTCTGTGCGGGGCACTGTGCAGTTGTGGCAGTGGGGCGGTGGGGGGCACTGGGCAGTGAGGGAATCTGTGGAGGGGCTCTGGGCGGGGAGGTGCAGGGCACTGTGCAGTTGTGGGAGGGCTGTGGGGGGTCTCCAGCGAGGGGGCACTGGGCAGTGAGAGGATCTGTGGCGGGGTTCTGAGTGGGTGGGGGAGTGGTCTGTGGGAGGGCACTGGGCATGGGGGTTTGTGGGGGTCTCTGGGTGGTGTGGCACTGGGCGTAGGGAGTCAGAGGGGTGCTGGGCAGGGGGGTAGCATGGTGCAGCATGGGACTGCCCCGAAGGGGAAGAAGCACAATGGGAGCCCAGGGCCGGGCTGGCCAGTGTGTGTCTGACAGCTCCCGGTTTGTAAACAGTGCCCTTGTACTGGGCTGGGTGGAACGGGGCTGTCCCTGCCGTGACATGCCCCATCTCATCTCCCATTGCCCCCGGCCAGCCCATCGCTCTGAGGACTCTGCCCCCCTGCCCCATGTCCCCATTTCCCCCATGGGGGCTCACAAATATGTTTAGCAGCAGGCCCACAAAAGGTTAATCCAGTCCTTATTGGGGTGCAGGCTCTGGGATGGAGTTGGTGTACAGGAGGGTTGCAGGCTATGGGAAGTTTGAGTGAGGGGTGCAGGCTCTGACCTGGGGCAGGAGATTGGGGTACAGGAGGGGGTGCGGATATGTGGGCTCTGGGAGGGAGTTAGCAACTCAGTACGTTATATAAAAGAAATGAGCTGCAGTGAGTGATTTCATATAGACATAGAAACTGATAGAAGACACTTTTACATATTCAAAATGTGAGAGACAGAGTTTGAGGGAGGGTAGGGGGAGGGGATGGCTGTACAATATTTCACCACATTCAGTCTCCTGGCTGGAGCAGTAACGTAGCCCTGCGCAGGGCTGCCCAGAGGATTCAGCGTCCAGGAGCGGCCTCGGACAGCGTTGGAGCCACAGTGGTGCAGCGCGCCAGGGCCGCTCCCGGACGCGGCGTACTGAGACACAGGGGCTTGGGGGATGACGGAGGCGGGGGCAGCCTCCGACATACTTGTGGGGGCCCCTGTGGAAAATTGCCCCACTTGCCCCCCCCCTCTGGGCAGCCCTGGCCCTGGCCCTGCAACACTTGTATAGGATAGAGAGGAGCTGCGGTGATTAAGCTTTGACAGACTAGGAATTGGAGGTCTGTGCCTTTAAGACCCCAGTCCCAGGAACCCGCCCTCTGCTCCGGGGCTGACATGCAGCGTCCTGTGAGCAGAACGAAAACAGCCTCTGCCCCCCCCACACCCCTAGATTAGCGAGCACAGTGGGTGGCTCATCCCAC
>NW_020674438.1:0-1296 GCF_002925995.2 Terrapene triunguis
CTAGCCTGAGTAGCCCTCCCTTAGGAGCCAGGACAAGGGCTCAAACTGTGGCCTGCCCCTGAAGTGGCCATGAAAATGGGGGAGGGGTCAGAAGGGTCTGTGCAACTTCCCTTTGACCATATATCCATCCAGGGCCAGCCACAATCTGGTCCTAAGTATACACACATTAATGTTACTTTTCTGTTTAGAAAACACAACAGCATTAATCTGGACTTGCCCATTGAAGTTTAAGAGCCAGGTAATTTATCAATAACTAAGTTTCTTACCACAGTGATATGAAACAGTCAGCTCAGCTGTCTCTGATTACTATCTCAACACCAGAGGTCAAATTCTGTGCTGCAGTCCTACGGAACTCTGATATCATGGTGAGGAGTGTGTAATAAATCTCAGAGATAGATTAGATATAGGGAAGTCAGTGCAGAGTTTGGCTTCATATATTTGCAGTGGAGGTACCAGAAGTTGTGGTTCCAAATACAATCAGCAAAACTAGTAACTTCTGCCTAAAGTAACTCCTTTTTGATTAAGGAAAACAGGACAAAACAAATAAAAGGAGCAACATGTTCAGACCCTGCTACTTTTGTGCCATTCTGATGATGCAGAGGGAGCAGAAACTGCCTATGTATCCCTAAGGCAGAGGTTTTCAACATGTGGTCCGCGGAACCCTGGGGGACGACTGACTCTATCTAAAGTTTCTAAAGGGGTTCACACCTCCATTCCAAATGTTTAGGGATCTGCAAATGACTAAAGGTTGGAAACCACTGCCCTAGCCATGTAGAGCTGTCATAGCAAGCTCCTAGAGGACACGCTGCAATCTGTTCAAGAGGGGTGTCAGAAGCACTGAAGGGGTGAGGCTAGAGGACACTCTGCTTCAGTTATCCCCTGCTGAAAGTCAATCCCTTTGGTGAGGTGTGAGAATGCAAGACAGAACTTTCACTATGCTTGTCACATGTTCATCTACTTTCAACTTATTCCCACAGCTGGTGAATAGAGAAAGTACTGTTCAGTGGGTAAGCACTCAGGTACTACAGTGAGAGAATCATATAAGCAGATGGATAATATGGAGTAGCTGTCCATTTGCATCTGCCTCATTTAAGATCAAACCTATTTTTTCCATTGACTCTTTAAAAGGCTTGGATTTTTCTTTACCAGGTTTAATAAGAGGTAAAGTTCCCAGTTGTCATAACTATAAAGGGAAGGGTAACAGCTCTCCTGTGTACAGTACTATAAAATCTCTCCTGGCCAGAGACTTCAAAATCCTTTTACCTGTAAAGGGTTAAGAAGCTCGGGTAACCTGGC
>NW_020674438.1:1396-3731 GCF_002925995.2 Terrapene triunguis
GGGGGGGGGGGGGGGGGGGGGGGGGAAGGCTTTTGTTTGTGCTCTTTGTTTGGGGGTTGTTCGCTCTTGGGACTGAGAGGGATCAGACATCAATCCAGGTTCTCCACATCTTTCTAAACAAGTCTCTCCTATTTCAAACTTGTAAGTAAACAGCCAGGCAAGGCATGTTAGTTTTACTTTGTTTTCTCAACTTGTAAATGTACCTTTTACTAGAGTGTTTATCTTTGTTTGCTATACTTTGAACCTGAGGCTAGAGGGAGGTCCTCTGAGCTCTTTAAGTTTGATTACCCTGTAAAGTTATTTTCCATACTGATTTTACAGAGATGATTTTTACCTTTTTCTTTAATTAAAAGCCTTCTTTTTAAGAACCTGATTGATTTCTCCTTGTTTTAGATCCAAGGGGGTTGGATCTGTATTCACCAGGAGTTGGTGGGAGAAAGAAGGGGGGATGGTTAATTTCTCCTTGTTTTAAGATCCAAGGGGTTTGGATCTGTATTCACCAGGGAATTGGTGAAGGTCTCTCGAGGCTACCCAGGGAAGGGAATCAGCTTTGGGATGGTGGCATTGGACCAGACCTAAGCTGGTAGTTAAGCTTAGAAGTTTTCATGCAGGCCCCCACATTTGTACCCTAAAGTTCAAAGTGGGGAAGCAGCCTTGACACCAGTGAAACAGAGATGTGAGCTATATATTTCTGACCTTTTATTCATTAGATCTTTAGGGCCTAATCCTGCAGCAGGACTAACATCAATGGGAGTTTTGCATAAGCAACAAAATTTATTGTCAAATCCCTCAGTGATATTTCAATATATTCCTTCAGCAGAAGCTATCTGTGATTTACATTATTTCTCCTTTGCTTTCTATAAGATTGAAACATCACCACAGAAAAACAAGACAAAATGGAATGGTTTCACTGCCAGATATGTATTGGAATATCCAGTAATCAGGTAACTCGGCCTGCCTCTCAGGTAACCAAAGGAGAATAGGCTGAAAGTACATTTCTGCAACTAGGCAAAACACAAGCACACCCAATAATATGAAAAAAAGTATTTAATGGAATAAGTTAATGATTATATTTCATTATATAATAGGGAATTTTGATTCCAGGAGAAAATTATAACCCTTTGGAGACTTTATCTTTCCATCCACCTGCTGTCTCTTATATTATACTGAAAGTGTAAACTCTTGAGGGTAGGGACTTTTTTATTATTGTATTGTTTGCTATGTTTTTACAGGGCCTACCAGAATGGGAGTGGATGTCATTTCCTGACTGGGGCATTTAGGGACTATTGCAATACAAACACAATACTATTTTTTCCAAAATTTTGAGGGACATGGGTTGTTTTGTAATACCAAAATCTGGGGTTGTTTCCAAGTCTCACTTTTTCTGATTCTCCAATTTAACAGAATATGTAAATAGCTCAGGTTCTGGCTGATTTCTAGTTAAGTACACGAATACATTCTATTGCATACATTTGAGATGTCCAGGTGCATTGGTTCACCCAGCTCTTCAGCACTATATGAAGGGGTAGACCATTTTGAGCAGTATTCTATAACTCAGTCCAAAGAAGGGCGTCTTACACCAACTGTTAGATTTCTTGCTCTCTTGCCTTTATACGAGGGGTCAGCAACCTCTGGCACGCGGCTCGCCAGGGTAAGCACCCTGGCGGGCTGGGCCAGTTTGTTTACCTGCTGCATCAGCAGGTTCGGCCGATCGCGGCTCCCACTGTCCGTGATTCGCCGTCCCAGGCCAATGGGGGCTTCGGGAAGCGGCACGGGCGAGAGATGTGCTGGCTGCGGCTTCCCGCCGCCCCCATTGGCCTGGGACAGCAAACTGTGGCCAGTGGGAGCCGCGATCTGCCGAACCTGCTGACGCGGCAGGTAAACAAACTGGCCTGGCCCACCAGGGTGCTTACCCTGGCGAGCTGCGTGCCAGAGGTTGCCGACCCATGCTCTATACCATAAGTACTTTCACAGCTACTCTAGCAATAATCACACCACAGATCTCCAGAAAACTGCTTTGACTTAATTATATCTTTCAACACAATAACTTCCATTTACTCTTACCTGCAGAAATGTTCTCTGTTTAGCTAAAATGAGCCCTCTCGTCAGGATTGTTCCCTTCTTGCATCTGCTTTTATTTCAGCCACTCCCAGGACATGCCAAAAAAATAGTAAGAGAATCAGAAAAATGCCACCAGAGGTAAACAACAGAGTAGAAGAGGTGGCTAGAGGCAAAAGGCATCCTTTTAAAAATTGTATGCAGTGTTGTTGCAGTTATGTCAGTCCCACGATATTAGAGAGACAAGGTGAGTGAGGTAATATCTTTTATTGGATCA
>NW_020674439.1:0-412 GCF_002925995.2 Terrapene triunguis
CCATGTTTTAACATTCAAAAAATAGGACACTCCACAGGGAGGGAGGGTAGCCCCACCCTGCCCCCATCCACTCCCTCCGACTGCCCCCCACAGAAACCCCAACCCATCCAACCCCCCTGCTCCCTGTCCCCTGACCACCCCCTCCCGGGACCCCTGCCCCAACTGCCCCCCAGGACCCCACCCCCTATCTAAGCCCCACTGGTCCTTGTCCCCTGATCACCCCCGCCCGGGACCCCTGCCCCAACTGGCCCCCAGGACCCCACCCCCTATCTAAGCCCCACTGGTCCTTGTCCCCTGATTGCCCCCTCCTGAGACCCCCCCAACTTCCCCCCTAGGACCCTGTCCCCTGACAAACCCCTGAGACTCCCATGCCTATCCAACTGCTGCCTGTCCCCTGACTGCCCCCCCGAAC
>NW_020674439.1:512-1504 GCF_002925995.2 Terrapene triunguis
TGCTGCATACATGCTGCCGTGCTCCCCTGCGGAGCCACAGCTCCCCCGCCCCCAGCACCTGCCTTCCAGATCTGAATTTTGAGGTGTTCAGGAGTGCTCAAGCTCAGTTTGGGCGGCTGTTACTTCATTTCTCCCAAATCAAATATACTGATCCACTGTAACTTGCAGTAGAAAAAGTAGGGTAAAATTGAGCAAGAAATGCTTCCCAGTGGTTTTTAGGACTGGAATTGCTATTTTCAACAGCCATTGCCTTTTTGTGTGTTTGTTTAAAAGGAAGACAGTGATATTTCATTGGCAAATTCCCCATAGAAAGAAAGAATGGAACAAAAGAATAATAAAGGCACCTCAACTTTTCCTCATTTATGGAGGACAGTCTTGTAATATGCATCCAGATAGCCTCCAATCACACAAGCTGAAAATTGTTCCACTTTACTGCAGTTCTGTAACCATATGGGAACCAATGCTGTCTGTGTTCTGTGCACACCCAAAATTCCTGCTGAATGACCAGCCCTGGGAGCGAGTTACCAGTGACCCAGGGCTGTGGCGGAAGGAGGCTGCAGGGTGTGGGGGGAAAGCCCAGGGCTGGGGCAGCAGGAGGTGTGTGTGGGTGGCAATGGTGGGGGGGTAGGGGGAGCCCAGGGCTGGGGCGGCAGGGGGGGGCGGGGGGAGGGGGGACCCGGGGCTGGGGGGGCGGGGGGGTGCGGGTGGGGGGGGTGAGAGCCCAGGGCAGGGGGTGCGGGTGGTGGGGGAGAGCTCAGGGTTGGGGCAGCAGGGGGGGGCGGCGAGGAGCCCAGGGCTGGGACGGGGGTCAGCCAAAATTTGTTTTGCTTGGGGCGGCAAAAAACCTAGAGCCGGCCCTGACTGCAGCAACTCCTTATCTCCTGAGGCTGCTTGGCAGAGTGGCCATCCTCCACATTTTACCACACACTTTATTCCAAGCGTTTAAAAATAAGACTGTCATGCATTTTGCAAACGTAGCGCAGATGTGGGAA
>NW_020674440.1:0-682 GCF_002925995.2 Terrapene triunguis
AGCCAGAAACACTGGAAAATCTCTTGCATAAATTTACTATGAATTAGATGATTAAAAGCTAGGTTTAGAGCTGTGAAGCTGCTTAATGCTTTGTTAGCTCAAGGTGTTCTCTGAAACCAGTGAGTTTGTTTCATACTAGTCATACAATACTATTGTCCTTGTGGCCCAAACAGTTACCCAAAATTTGGGGCCTTGAAGAGTTGTTTCTATTAGATTGAAAAATAGATTGTATAGGTCAGATATGTTCTTGGTGTAATCTTGTTTATTGATAAGTAGTTTACATGTAACGCCGACAGACCCCGGTCATCATCGAACTTTGGACCTCTGGAGCATGTGCCTATACTCCATGAGCTAAAAGCTACCTGGCCCTTAGCTAAGGCTGTAGAGCAGACTCATTAATCTCTAAGTGGTCTCGATGCAGCTACAGGGGACAGAACACCACACCCAGGAGGTGTGTGGGTTACATACTTCCCCTAGCTGAGGAAGCGTGTCCCAAGCTTCAGAGACTTCCCAGTTGAAATCCCGTATGAGCCCCCACTTGTAACACTGATAGAACCTAGTCATCAGGATCGAACCTGAGCTCTCTGGAGCTAAATGCATGAGCCTCTTCTGCATGAGCTAAAAGCCACATGGCCCTTAGCTAAGGCTGTAGAGCAGACTCATTAATCTCTAAGTGGTCTCG
>NW_020674440.1:692-1452 GCF_002925995.2 Terrapene triunguis
CTTAGCTAAGGCTGTAGAGCAGACTCATTAATCTCTAAGTGGTCTCGGTGCCACTAGAGGGGACAGAACATCACACCCAGGAAGTGTGTGGGTTACATACACAAAGTCCTGATTCCCTGAATATAATAGAACAAACAACAAGAGGAAGTTTCCTTGTTCAAAAATCCCCAAATGTGCCCTTCCAGCAGCTAGTTCAGTGCTCAAGAAGCTCTGGCCCTCTGCTTCCTCTCAGGGTCACACACACTCACAGCTCCTCCTCACTTCTGACTGCAGCTCAATTTACCACTAATATCCTAGCCTAACCCATGTGTTTGCAACCAGAGAAATACCTGTTAATCTGACTGGTTTATCATTTGCTCTCTAATACATTTGTAAGTATTTAACAATCCCACTACCACCACTAATACTAATCTAATTAAAGGAAAATGAAGGCCTTCCCCATCCCCACATCCTATAATGCTACCCACTCACAAACCACTTTCTGCTTTATTCATTTAAATTCTCCTCTTTTGATGCTATTGATGCTGAATTGGAGGGATTTTGATTGTTATGAAAACAGAAGGAACAGCAGATGAATTGTGTTAAAGAAAGGTGTAACTTTCTCCCCTGGTTTCCTGTGAACTAGCTGTGTAGAGTATCTATACCATGACTACTTTGTGGGACAATAAACAGAGTAATGGTGCTAATAATGTTGCATGATATAAAGGTTGTTTACTGCACAAAAGAAAGCAATGCATGGTACAAAAAAATGTGGCAGCTA
>NW_020674441.1:0-2189 GCF_002925995.2 Terrapene triunguis
AACCAAACTCTGAAGGATATAGGAGTTTAGGTTTAAATTGTGTTATAGAGGTACATACACCCTCAGCCGTAGCAAGACTGAGCTAAAGAGGAGAACTTAGTGTTTCTCACTCTGATCCGGGGAAGGATTTGTATAATTGGTGTATGAACCCTCGGTGGTAGCAGACCGAGTAATACAGAGGGAGGCTTAGAGTCTCTCCCTCTGGCCCAGAGTGGGTTAAAAACATAAAATACAGATCTTGTTCTGTTAAATCAAACTCTGAAGGATATAGGAGTTTGGGCAGTGCAGTGTGGTTTATGTTTGTTTGTTTGTTTTGTTTTTTTGTAAGTAATATTGTGGTAATTTCACAATTTTAAAGAAAATGTTTAAGGAATGGGACCAGGAAGGGTGGGGGCTAGTTGAAAAGCCCACCCTCCTTGCTAAATTGGTAGTGTGGTAATTTCACAATTTTAAAGAAAATGTTTAAGGAACGGGACCAGGAAGGGTGGGGGCTAGTCGAAAAGCCCACCCTCCTTGCTAAATTGGTAGTGGAACAAGGCTTGTGCCCATGGAAAGGAACTGTTTATTAAAAAAAAGCAGGATCGGGCCCAGGCAAGCAAAAGATAAAGAAACTGAAAAACAGGTTAGGTACAGAGAGTTAAAACAGCACTCTCAAATCTTACAGCAGCAGTAACATCAGGAGAAAAAACATTTGAGACCCCAGAAGGGGACAGACCTTTGGGACCCCTCTGGAGATTGGGAAGGGGGATATTTGGGATATTTGGGTAAATTCCTCCTCCCAGGGCCAAAATGCCATTGAAACAGTTAACAACAGTGCCTGCTTCTGCCTCAGATCTCCAGGCCATGGCAAAATGGCTGAAGATTTTAAAACAGAAATTTTTTTCTAGATGAAGTGTTAATGCCCTTTTACTGAGAGAAAGAAAAAATTTACACTCACAAAAAAATGCACAATTTAATTAGCATTTGCGCAGCCCCAAGTACCAAACACACTGTGGCAGAAACTAAGCAGGTTCTGCCATGGTGGAAGCACTGTGCTAATTTGTTTCCAAGCTTTTATCTTGCAGGCTCTAAACCAGAACATCAGGAGAGCTGGTACCAGCTGAAGAGTTATAAAATACCATGGTTATAGTGTCATGACAAAGTCTGTGTTCAGTGTTCTGTGTTGCATGTTCTGTGTCTGTCTCTAGTGGTGTCCTGTGCTAGCATAGGGTCCAGAAAAAAAGGGGATACTACACTAAACAGGGCAAATGTCTTTTCCTCTCTCTACTTCCCCCATGTCCATCCAATTTATCAATCACCACTTGTGTCCAAAGGACTTTGGTCCCCAGAGCATCAGGTTTATTTTTTGTTAGGTTCTCTAATAGTCATTTTGTTGTTAATTTTTGTTATTAATACATTTGCATTGTTAGTTACATTTGCTTGTATTGTTAATTCCACACTTTCCTCTATGCACTCTGGTTCTACTTCCCCAAGCCCTAAAGGGTAGTTCTTGGGCCCCCATAACCTGTAAAACCTTGGCCCATGATTGTAGGGCCTCATCTTTCAGGTCCCCAGAAACCTCTTGAGAACAACTGTTAAAGATAGGAAATTCTGCAACATTTTGGCAACTAAATGTTAGTTTAAGTCCAAATAAGCTTAACCTTGCATGACAACTGTGGTACTCCTACAAAATCTTATTTGTTGTGTGTGCTTAAAAAGGTCCTGACCTCAGTGACTTTTATTGTTTGATGGCTATTGCTGCATCAAACTTGGGCCTCATCTTGTTTGTCAATGTACCCAATTATTGTAATGGTAATGGTTTTATAATTGTTTGGTTTGTTTGCAACAGATCACCTGTGCCCTACAATAACAACTGCTGTAATAATCATAAATAAAGGGGCAAGGTGTTGTAGAAGCAGCCCACCTGGTCAGCAGTTCTAAATATAATTTTTCATCCCATCATTGTCCTATTAGTAATCCTAACTGTTATGTTGGTTCTGCCTTAAAACAATTACATAAAGTGTGACCCATTCAATACCCCTGGATTGAAGGGTCAAAAGGGGGACAATGTAGAACCAATGTGAATGAAATTGTTTTTAGTTATCCTGTACCATTGTAACTTCTGTTCACCATTTCATTACACCTGCCATTTTGCCTACATTGTAACTTTCATTACACTTGCCATTTTTCCTACATTGTAACTTCTGTGC
>NW_020674441.1:2199-4388 GCF_002925995.2 Terrapene triunguis
AACCAAACTCTGAAGGATATAGGAGTTTAGGTTTAAATTGTGTTATAGAGGTACATACACCCTCAGCCGTAGCAAGACTGAGCTAAAGAGGAGAACTTAGTGTTTCTCACTCTGATCCGGGGAAGGATTTGTATAATTGGTGTATGAACCCTCGGTGGTAGCAGACCGAGTAATACAGAGGGAGGCTTAGAGTCTCTCCCTCTGGCCCAGAGTGGGTTAAAAACATAAAATACAGATCTTGTTCTGTTAAATCAAACTCTGAAGGATATAGGAGTTTGGGCAGTGCAGTGTGGTTTATGTTTGTTTGTTTGTTTTGTTTTTTTGTAAGTAATATTGTGGTAATTTCACAATTTTAAAGAAAATGTTTAAGGAATGGGACCAGGAAGGGTGGGGGCTAGTTGAAAAGCCCACCCTCCTTGCTAAATTGGTAGTGTGGTAATTTCACAATTTTAAAGAAAATGTTTAAGGAACGGGACCAGGAAGGGTGGGGGCTAGTCGAAAAGCCCACCCTCCTTGCTAAATTGGTAGTGGAACAAGGCTTGTGCCCATGGAAAGGAACTGTTTATTAAAAAAAAGCAGGATCGGGCCCAGGCAAGCAAAAGATAAAGAAACTGAAAAACAGGTTAGGTACAGAGAGTTAAAACAGCACTCTCAAATCTTACAGCAGCAGTAACATCAGGAGAAAAAACATTTGAGACCCCAGAAGGGGACAGACCTTTGGGACCCCTCTGGAGATTGGGAAGGGGGATATTTGGGATATTTGGGTAAATTCCTCCTCCCAGGGCCAAAATGCCATTGAAACAGTTAACAACAGTGCCTGCTTCTGCCTCAGATCTCCAGGCCATGGCAAAATGGCTGAAGATTTTAAAACAGAAATTTTTTTCTAGATGAAGTGTTAATGCCCTTTTACTGAGAGAAAGAAAAAATTTACACTCACAAAAAAATGCACAATTTAATTAGCATTTGCGCAGCCCCAAGTACCAAACACACTGTGGCAGAAACTAAGCAGGTTCTGCCATGGTGGAAGCACTGTGCTAATTTGTTTCCAAGCTTTTATCTTGCAGGCTCTAAACCAGAACATCAGGAGAGCTGGTACCAGCTGAAGAGTTATAAAATACCATGGTTATAGTGTCATGACAAAGTCTGTGTTCAGTGTTCTGTGTTGCATGTTCTGTGTCTGTCTCTAGTGGTGTCCTGTGCTAGCATAGGGTCCAGAAAAAAAGGGGATACTACACTAAACAGGGCAAATGTCTTTTCCTCTCTCTACTTCCCCCATGTCCATCCAATTTATCAATCACCACTTGTGTCCAAAGGACTTTGGTCCCCAGAGCATCAGGTTTATTTTTTGTTAGGTTCTCTAATAGTCATTTTGTTGTTAATTTTTGTTATTAATACATTTGCATTGTTAGTTACATTTGCTTGTATTGTTAATTCCACACTTTCCTCTATGCACTCTGGTTCTACTTCCCCAAGCCCTAAAGGGTAGTTCTTGGGCCCCCATAACCTGTAAAACCTTGGCCCATGATTGTAGGGCCTCATCTTTCAGGTCCCCAGAAACCTCTTGAGAACAACTGTTAAAGATAGGAAATTCTGCAACATTTTGGCAACTAAATGTTAGTTTAAGTCCAAATAAGCTTAACCTTGCATGACAACTGTGGTACTCCTACAAAATCTTATTTGTTGTGTGTGCTTAAAAAGGTCCTGACCTCAGTGACTTTTATTGTTTGATGGCTATTGCTGCATCAAACTTGGGCCTCATCTTGTTTGTCAATGTACCCAATTATTGTAATGGTAATGGTTTTATAATTGTTTGGTTTGTTTGCAACAGATCACCTGTGCCCTACAATAACAACTGCTGTAATAATCATAAATAAAGGGGCAAGGTGTTGTAGAAGCAGCCCACCTGGTCAGCAGTTCTAAATATAATTTTTCATCCCATCATTGTCCTATTAGTAATCCTAACTGTTATGTTGGTTCTGCCTTAAAACAATTACATAAAGTGTGACCCATTCAATACCCCTGGATTGAAGGGTCAAAAGGGGGACAATGTAGAACCAATGTGAATGAAATTGTTTTTAGTTATCCTGTACCATTGTAACTTCTGTTCACCATTTCATTACACCTGCCATTTTGCCTACATTGTAACTTTCATTACACTTGCCATTTTTCCTACATTGTAACTTCTGTGC
>NW_020674442.1:0-406 GCF_002925995.2 Terrapene triunguis
CCCCACCCACACGGGGGAGCCACAGGCCTGGTCCCTCCGAGTGCCCCCCCCGCCCAGTCCCCCCAGTGGAGAGCAGGGTGGGGGGGAAGAGGGATGGGGGGGGCTGCCTGCCCCCCCCCCCCTTGGGTACCTGGCTGGGGGTCTCTGCGTGTTCTGTGCCAGCTGCCCGGCCGGCTGGGCAGGGAGCATCACAGAGCCCCTCTCCTGAGTCTGGAGCAGCAAAGCCGCAGGCCGGGCACCTCGCCCTCGTCAGACGTGTTCCCAGGGCTTCTCCTCCTGCTCTCAGACCCGGGGCGTTCCCTCCCCTGCTGGAGCCCGATCCCTGGGGGAGATTTCCAGCCCCTGCCAGGCTCTGTCCAGCACAGGGGTTGAACCCTGGGATTTCCCGTCATGGACCCGGACCCGC
>NW_020674442.1:416-2844 GCF_002925995.2 Terrapene triunguis
CCCCAGGGATAGTGTCCCCTGCCCCGTGCCCCCAGGGTTACCACACTCCCCTGCCCCCTTGGTACAGTCTGCCAGCGCCTTGCCCCTGGCTGCACCCCTGCCTCTGCACCCTCTTTGCCATGGCAGCCCCTCCCCCGTTGCCGTGGCACCTCTCCCCTGTTGCCGTGGCACCCCTTCCCCCCGTTGCCGCGGCGCCCCCTTACGCTGTTGGTCCACATGGAGGCGGCGTAGGCGGCTGCCTCCTGCCTGTTGAGCCGGTAGGTCTCCTGCAGCCGCTGCCCGTAGCGCCGGGCGGCCCCGTCCTCGTTGGCGAAGCTGCGCACCGTGGGCATGGCCTGGAAGGTCTCCACCGCCACCTCGTTAGCCTTGGCCAGGGACTCCTGCACCCGCTGCGCCAGGCTCTGGGGAGGAGTGGGGGGTCAGAACGGGGGCTCTGGGCACCCCTCCGCCTCCATCCCACTGCCCAGCCCCAGATCTGTTTCCGAGTCGCTGCCCCCAGGGTAGAGCCCCAGCCTGAGTCCGGCCCGCATTCCTCGCTCCAGGCTGTACATGTACACGTAGCCGAATTAAAACACGGATCGTTTGCCTGAACCCGGCTTACCAAGCGACCTGCCCTGTGTCACTGACCCGTCACTTTCTTTTGTACCCCTCCCCAGTTTGAGTGGCATTTGCAGACTCTCTCAAATGAGTGAGGATTGGTTTCAGAGTAGCAGCCGTGTTAGTCTGTATCCGCAAAAAGAACAGGAGTCCTTGTGGCACCTTAGAGACTAACACATTTATTTAAGCAAAGTAACAGAACGCCACTAGCCGTCACCTTCAGCCCCCGACTAAAACCTCTCCAGCGCATCATCAGAGATCTACAACCTATCCTGAAGGACGATCCCTCACCCTCACAGATCTTGGGAGACAGGCCAGTCCTCGCTTACAGACAGCCCCCAACCTGAAGCAAATACTCACCAGCAACCACACACCACACAACAAAAACACTAACCCAGGAACCTATCCTTGCAACAAAGCCCGATGCCAACTCTGTCCACATATCTATTCAAGTGACACCATCATAGGGCCTAATCACATCAGCCATACCGTCAGGGGCTCGTTCACCTGCACATCTACCAATGTGATATATGCCATCATGTGCCAGCAATGCCCCTCTGCCATGGACATTGGCCAAACCAGACAGTCTCTATGCAAAAGAATAAATGGACACAAATCTGACATCAGGAATCATAACATTCAAAAACCAGTCGGAGAACATTTCAAATTCCCTGGTCACTCAGTAACAGACCTCAAAGTCGCAATTATTCAACAAAAAAAATTCAAAAACAGACTCCAATGAGAAACCGCAGAACTGGAATTAATTTGCAAACTGGACACCATTAAATTAGGCTTGAATAAAGACTGGGAGTGGATGGGTCATTACACAAAGTAGAACTATTCCCCCTGCTGTTACTCACACCTCCTTGTCAGTTGTTGGAAATGGGCCATCCTGATTATCACTACAAAAGTTTTTTTCTCCTGCTGATAATAGCCCACCTTAATTGATTACCCTCGTTAGAGTTGGTATGGCAACACCCATTGTTTCATGTTCTCTGTGTATATATATCTCTTCCTATTGTATTTTCCACTGTATGCATCCAATGAAGTGGGCTGTAGCCCACAAAAGCTTATGCTCAAATAAATGTGTTAGTCTCTAAGGTGCCACAAGTACTCCTGTTGTTTTTTCAGTGAGGATTGTAGGTTTTCTTCCAGATCATGGATAAAGATGTTAAATAGCGCAGGGCCAAGCACCGATCCCTGGGGACCCCACTAGAACACCCCCCCCCCCGAATGACGATTCCCCATTTACAGTTACATTTGGAGACCGATCAGTTAGCCAGTTTTTAACCCATTCTGTGTGGATCCTGGGCACCCACAGGCTGCCGTGGGGGGTGGGAAGGAGGGGCAGTGGGGAGCAGTGCAGAGGGGGCAGATGGTAGGGGTGGGGGAAGGGCAGGAGATAGTAGGGAGTGGGGAGGGGCAGTACCTGGTGGAATTTCCCAGAGCGCTTGGGCACCAGCAGGATGAGGGGCAGCGTGGGGTGTGGGGCAGGGGGCTGAGCAGGAGGGGGGCAGGTTGTGGGATGGTGGGCTGAGCAGGGCAGAGGGCTGGGGGCAGGTTGTGGGGCGGGGAGTTGAGCAGGGTGGGGGCAGGTGTAGGGCAGGTTGTGGGGCAGGGGCGTGGTATCTGGTGGAATTTCCCGGAGAGCTTGGGCACCAGCAGGATGATAGGCAGTGCGGGGTGCAGGCAGGAGGCTGAGCAGGGCGGGGGGCAGGTTGTTGGGTGGGGGGCTGAGCAGGGCGGGGAGCTGGGGGCAGGTTGCGGGGCGGGGGCATGGTACCTGGTGGAATTTCCCGGAGAGCTTGGGCACCAGCAGGATGACGGGCAG
>NW_020674443.1:0-2014 GCF_002925995.2 Terrapene triunguis
GTAGGGGGATTCTGAGGGGGGCGGGAAGTGGGAGGGGGCGGGGCTAGGGCGGCACCCCATGTCCTCTTTTTTGATTGTTGAAATATGGTCACCCTAAGCTAGCAAGAGATGTTAAGAGTAACAAGAAGGGTTTCTTCAGGTATGTTAGCAACAAGAAGAAAGTCAAGGAAAGTGTGGGCCCCTTACTGAATGAGGGAGGCAACCTAGTGACAGAGGATGTGGAAAAAACTAATGTACTCAATGCTTTTTTTACCTCTGTCTTCACAAACAAGGTCAGCTCCCAGACTGCTGCACTGGGCAGCACAGTATGGGGAGAAGGTGACCAGCCCTCTGTGGAGAAAGAAGTGGTTCGGGACTATTTAGAAAAACTGGACGAGCACAAGTCCATGGGGCCGGATGCGCTGCATCCGAGGTGCTAAAGGAGTTGGCGGATGTGATTGCAGAGCCATTGGCCATTGTCTTTGAAAACTCAAGGCGATCAGGGGAGGTCCCGGATGACTGGAAAAAGGCTAATGTAGTGCCCATCTTTAAAAAAGGGAAGAAGGAGGATCCGGGGAACTACAGGCCAGTCAGCCTCACCTCAGTCCCTGGAAAAATCATGGAGCAGGTCCTCAAGGAATCAATTCTGAAGCACTTGGAGGAGAGGAAAGTGATCAGGAACAGTCAGCATGGATTCACCAAGGGCAAGTCATGCCTGACTAACCTAATTGCCTTCTATGAGGAGATAACTGGCTCTGTGGATGAGGGGTAAGCAGTGGACGTGTTATTCCTTGACTTTAGCAAAGCTTTTGATACAGTCTCCCACAGTATTCTTGCCAGCAAGTTAAAGAAGTATGGGCTGGATGAATGGACTATAAGGTGGATAGAAAGCTGGCTAGACCATCGGGCTCAACGGGTAGTGATCAGTGGCTCCATGTCTAGTTGACAGCCGGTTTCAAGCGGAGTGCCCCAAGGGTCGGTCCTGGGGCCGGTTTTGTTCAATAACTTCATTAATGATCTGGAGGATGGTGTGGACTGCACCCTCAGCAAGTTTGCAGATGACACTAAACTGGGAGGAGTGGTAGATACGCTGGAGGGTAGGGATAGAATACAGAGGGACCTAGATAAATTAGAGGATTGGGCCAAAAGAAACCTGATGAGGTTCAACAAGGACAAGTGCAGAGTCCTGCACTTAGGACGGAAGAATCCTATGCACTGCTACAGACTAGGGACCGAATGGCTAGGCAGCAGTTCTGCAGAAAAGAACCTCGGGGTTACAGTGGACGAGAAGCTGGATATGAGTCGACAGTGTGTCCTTGTTGTCAAGAAGGCTAACGGCATTTTGGGCTGTATAAGTAGAGGTATTGCTAGCAGATCGAGGGACATGATCATTCCCCTCTATTCGACATTGGTGAGGCCTCATCTGGAGTACTGTGTCCAGTTTTGGGCCCCAGACTACAAGAAGGATGTGGAAAAATTGGAGAGAGTCCAGCGGAGGGCAACAAAAATGATTAGGGGGCTGGAGCACATGACTTATAGGAGAGGCTGAGGGAACTGGGATTGTTTAGTCTGCAGAAGAGAAGTGTGAGGGGCGATTTGATAGCTGCTTTCAGCTACCTGAAAGGGGGTTCCAAAGAGGATGGATCTAGACTGTTCTCAGTGGTGGCAGATGACAGAACAAGGAGTCAAGTGTTCACCCACGAAAGTTTATGCTCCAATACGTCTGTTAGTCTATAAGGTGCCACAGGACTCTTTGTTGCTTTTTACAGAACAAGGAGTAATGGTCTCAAGTTGCAGTGGGGGAGGTTTAGGTTGGATATTAGGAAGAACTTTTTCACTAGGAGGGTGGTGAAGCACTGGAATGGGTTCCCTAGCAGGGCCGGCTCCAGGCACCAGCTGAACAAGCAGGTGCTTGGGGCGGCCAAGGGAGAGGGGCGGCACCTGAGGCAATTCGGGGGCGGCAGGTCCCTCACTCCCTCTAGGAGTACTGCCCCGCCGCCAATCGCGGCTTTTTTTTTTTTTTTTTTTTTTTTTT
>NW_020674443.1:2114-6737 GCF_002925995.2 Terrapene triunguis
GGCAGAAATGCTGGAGCCGGCCCTGTCCCTAGGGAGGTGGTGGAATCTCCTTCCTTAGAGGTTTTTAAGGTCAGGCTTGACAAAGCCCTGGCTGGGATGATTTAGTTGGAGGGTCAAATCTTCTAGTCCCTAATCAAGTAAAACTTCTATTGCCATCAGTGCCTCCACTCACAGATATTAACATCTAGCGGACTGGGGGCTGCAGACAGGGGAGTTTGAGAGGGAGAGCAAGAGATCCCGCTGCCGAACAGGCTACCAGGTGAGAGTGAGAGTACTAGCTGTTGGTGTGAGTGAGTTTGCTCGACTGTTTGAATTTTAATTGTGATTCTGATTTCAGGTGACTTCAGTTTCAGTTACAGCTGCTGTGGCAGTTGGGACTGAGTGCCGGACTTTCCCTTGATTGTTCCCTTGATTGCCTTTGATTGGCCTTCCCCAGTGTGACTCACGAGGGGGTGGGACTGACCTAGGCAAGCAGGCTTTAAAAGCCAGAGGCAGAGCGACCAGGGTTCTGCAGACAGGGGAGTTTGAGAGGGAGTTTGACAGAGGGAGGCTTACGATGGTTAGGAAGACCCAAAACACCTGTGCCAGCACTGCTTCTGTCTCCTCCACCTGCGCCTGTAGCCAGACAGAGCGCCTGAGCCTGGATGTTTCTACCCAGATCCTGGTGTGGTTTTGCAGAGACTGTGACTTGCAATTCCCACTTACTGATATCCAGGCTGGGGGGACCATCCAATGTGAAAGGTGCCTGCTGGTGGAATCTCTCAGGCAGCAGGTGTGGGAGCTACAGGAGGAGGTGGCTAGGTTGAGGAGCATCCGGATCCATGAGCAATTCCTGGACAGTGTCCATGTGGAGACAGCTGAGGTAGCTGTCCCAGTACACAGGACTGCTGACACACCACTGGTGGAGGAGGAGATGGCTCAGGGTGGACACTGGCAGCTGGGTACTTCTGGCAGCAGGCAGTGCTCTACCCCTGCCCCAAACCCTCCCCCTGTGGTAATAGGTAACCGTTATGCTCTTCTTGATACAGGAAAGAAGGCATCACCCCCTACAGTAGAGGAGGAGAAGCCTCGTACTCCTATGGCTGGGAGGTCTGCTGCCACCACTGCGAATAGGAAACGTAGGGTAGTGGTGGTCGGAGACTCTCTGCTGAGGGGGACGGAGGCGCCCATCTGTCGCCCTGACATTTCATCTCGGGAGGTATGCTGCCTGCCGGGGGCCCGTATCGAGACGTTACGGAGGCATTGTCGAGGATTATCCAGCCCTCTGACTACTACCCCATGCTACTCATCCATGTGGGCACAAATGATACTGCGCGGTGTGACACTGAGCGGATCAAGAGTGACTACAGGGCTCTGGGAGTACGGGTGAAGGAGTTTGGAGCGCAGGTGGTATTCTCTTCGATTCTTCCTGTCAAAGGTAGGGGCCCGGGCAGAGACAGGTGCATCGTGGAGGTGAATGCCTGGCTGCGAAGATGGTGTTGCCAGGAGGGCTTTGGCTTCCTCGACCACGGGATGCTATTCCAGGAAGGACTGCTAGGCAGAGATGGTGTTCACTTTTTGAGAAGGGGAAAGACCCTATTTGGACACAGACTGGCTAACCTAGTGAGGAGGGCTTTAAACTAGGTTCGACGGGGACAGATGAGCAAAGCCCACAGGTAAGTGGGGAACATGGAGACCTGGGAGATGGGTCGGAAATAGGAGGGAGCGTGGGCTATAATGGCAGAGAGAAAGGAGGGTCAGGGAAAAACTGGGAGGCAAGATCAAATCAGTATCTTAGATGCTGTGACGGGGCAGCCCCACCCCGCACTAGCCCCAGCAGCGTCAGACCAGTAGCTCTGATGGAGGAAGTCCCGCCCCATTCATGCTGGGCATGCTCCAGATGCTCACTGAGTATAAAAGGAGGGAACTCAGCTCAGTTGCCCCTGGCGGCCGCAGGGGAAGGACATAACTGGGAAGCTCCTGCAGAGGACCAGCTGACGCTCTTGAAGCTGCCAGGAACAGAGGCTTCTACAGACCGGCACGAACCCCTACTGTGGGAGGAACCAGGGGAGGTGACGGACCCTGGGATCCGTGGGAGACCCCTGGGATCCGTGGGAGACCCCAACTCCCAAGCCAGTAGGAAGCGACCCGGGGGAGGTGACGGACTGGGACCTTGACCCCGGTAAGCCTCAGCGTGTTTCGGTAGGACCCCCCCGCTGAGCCAGTAGTAAGGTCCTACAGCCCTGTAAAGAGGGCTTGTTCCATGGACTTTGGCCACTAGGCCGTGCTGCCCTGCAACCAGGGGCGGTTATCTGGACTCTGGCCACTAGGCCGTGCTACCCTGTAACCAGGGGTGGTTATATGGACTCTGGACACTAGGCTGTGCTACCCTGCAACAAGGGTTTATCCTATGGACTCTGACCATTAGGCCGTGCTGCCCTGTAAAGAGGGGCGTAAACCCTCACAGATGCCTATATACAAATGCGAGAAGTATGGGTAATACGCAGGAAGAACTGGAAGTGCTAATAAATAAATACAACTATGACATTGTTGGAATCACTGAAACTTGGTGGGATAATACACATGATTGGAATGTTGGTGTGGATGGGTACAGCTTGCTCAGGAAGGATAGACGGGAAAAACGGAGGAGGTGTTGCCTTATATATTAAAAATGTACACACTTGGACTGAGGTAGAGATGGACATAGGAGATGGAAGTGTTGAGTCTCTGGGTTAGGCTAAAAGGGGTAAAAAACAAGGGTGATGTCATGCTAGGAGTCTACTACAGGCCACCTAACCAGGGGGAAGAGGTGGATGAGGCTTTTTTTAAACAACTAACAATATCATCCAAAGCCCAGAATCTGGTGGTGATGGGGGACTTCAGCTATCCAGATATATGTTGGGAAAATAACACAGCGGGGCACAGACTACCCAATAAGTTCTTGGACTGCATTGCAGACAACTTTTTATTTCAGAAGGTTGAAAAAGCTACTGGGGGGAAGCTGTTCTAGACTTGATTTTAACAAATAGGGAGGAACTCGTTGAGAATTTGCAAGTAGAAGGCAGCTTGGGTGAAAGTGATCATGAAATCATAGAGTTCACAATTCTAAGGAAGGGTAGAAGGGAGTACAGCAAAATAGAGACAATGGATTTCAGGAAAGTGGATTTTGGTAAGCTCAGAGAGCTGATAGGTAAGGTCCCATGGGAATCAAGACCGAGGGGAAAAACAACTGAGGAGAGTTGGTAATTTTTCAAAGGGACACTATTAAGGGCCCAAAAACAAGCTATTCCGCTGGGTAGGAAAGATAGAAAATGTGGCAAAAGACCACCTTGGCTTAACCACGAGATCTTGCATGATCTAAAAAATAAAAAGGAGTCATATAAAAAATGGAAACTAGGACAGATTACAAAGGATGAATATAGGCAAACAACACAGGAATGCAGGGGCAAGATTAGAAAGGGAAAGGCACAAAATGAGCTCAAACTAGCTACAGGAATAAAGGGAAACAAGATGACTTTTTATCAATACATTAGAAGCAAGAGGAAGACCAAGGACAGGGTAGGCCCACTGCTCAGTGAGGAGGGAGAAACAGTAACAGGAAACTTGGAAATGGCAGAGATGCTTAATGACTTCTTTGTTTCAGTCTTCACCGAGAAGTCTGAACGAATGCCTATCATAGTCAATGCTAATGGGAAGGGGGTAGGTTTGGAAGATAAAATAAAAAAAGAACAAGTTAAAAACCACTTAGAAAAGTTAGATGCCTGTAAGTCACCAGGGCCTGATGAAATGCATCCTAGAATACTCAAGGAGCTAATAGAGGAGGTATCTGAGCCTCTAGCTATTATCTTTGGAAAATCATGGGAGACAGGAGAGATTCCAGAAGACCGGAAAAGGGCAAACACAGTGCCCATCTATAATAAGGGAAATAAAAACATCCCAGGAAACTACAGACCAGGTGGTTTTACTTCTGTGCCAGGGAAGATAATGGAACAAGTAATTAAGGAAATCATCTGCAAACGCTTGGAAGGTGGTAAGGTGATAGGGAACAGCCAGCATGGATTTGTAAAGAACAAATCGTGTCAAACCAATCTGATAGCTTTCTTCGATAGGATAACGAGTCTTGTGGATAAGGGAGAAGCTGTGGATGTGGTATACCTAGACTTTAGTAAGGCATTTGATATGGTCTTGCATGATATTCTTATCAATAAACTAGGCAAATACAATTTAGATGGGGCTACTATAAGGTGGGTGCATAACTGGCTGGATAACCGTACTCAGAGAGTAGTTATTAATGGTTCCCAATCCTGCTGGAAAGGTATAATGATTGGGGTTCCGCAGGGGTCTGTTTTGGGACCGGCTCTGTTCAATATCTTCATTAACGACTTAGATATTGGCATAGAAAGTATGCTTATTAAGTTTGCAGATGATACCAAACTGGGAGGGATTGCAACTGCTTTGGAGGATAGGGTCATAATTCAAAATGATCTGGACAAATTGGAGAAATGGTCTGAGGTAAACAAGATGAAGTTTAACAAAGACAAATGCAAAGTGCTCCACTTAGGAAGGAACAATCAGTTTCACACATACAGAATGGGAAGAGACTGTCTAGGAAGGAGTACGGCAGAAAGGGATCTAGGGGTTATA
>NW_020674444.1:0-515 GCF_002925995.2 Terrapene triunguis
AAGTCAATTTCCCTGTGCAGACAAGCCTTGGGGGAAATGCCTTGGCAGTAGCATGGCTAGCGGAAGTGGGGCCTTCCCTACCTCTGCACAGCCAGGGCAGACCCCAATTTCTATGCTCGACAGTTAGTTACATCAGAATTGAAGACCCGCCAAGCGAGGGTGAGCGATGGGGCTGGGACCCCACAGCACTTTAGTCCTCCTGCGGGAATCCCTCTCCCAGGGGCTCGGGCCCCACCTTCAGGCCATTCACGCAGGTTGAGAGGTGCAGACCGGCCCCAAGGGGAGAGACTGCCAACAGGTCCTGCCCACCCATGAGGGGCTCTCTTCCCCCAGGGAGTTTCCCCTTCTCTTCCCCTCCCCACCCCGAGTGTCCCCCACCCTCATGGCATCTCCCCTTCTCCCCACCATGAGGAGTCCCCCATTCCCTTCCCCTCTCCCCATGAGTGTACCCCACACCCTCATAGAGTCCCCCACCCCCCAGGGAGTCTCCCCCTTCTCTTCCCCTCCCCCCATGA
>NW_020674444.1:525-1287 GCF_002925995.2 Terrapene triunguis
CCCCACCCCCCAGGGAGTCTCCCCCTTCTCTTCCCCTCCCCCCATGAGTCTCCCCCACATCCGGGAGTCTTCCCTTCTCCCCAGGGAGTATCCCCTATTATCTTCCCCTCCCCCCATGAGTACTCCCCACCCCCAGGGAGTCTCCCACCCCCCGCCATGAGGGAGCCCCCCGGCCCGGCCCCTCCACTGGGCAAACCCCGGGCCGGAAGCCGCCCAGCTCCCGCCTCAACTGGGCATCTGAATTGAGGGGACGGGAAGGCGGGATCTCGGCCGCCATCTTGGAACCGGGCAAGGCTCCCGCCTTGTCCCGCGTTGGTCCCTTCCCCCTGTGCCGCGTTCCCGGGGAGAGAGGGCGAGGAGGGAGGGGCCGAGGAAGCGCTGGGCCCCGGGCCGGGCCGCTGCCCGTATCCAAGATGGCGGCCGAGGCCTCCACCGGATGGGAGGGGGCGGGGCGGGGCGGTACGGCGGCGCGACGGGATCAACGGCGCGGTTGGCGGGAGCGGGAAGCCGTAGGTCGCGCCTGAAGCTCAAACACACACCCGAGAGCGCGAGCGCCCGGCCCGAGCCGCCGCCATGCACGTGATCAAGCGAGGTGAGACCCCTCCCCGGCTACCGCCCCCCGGGGGCTCAACGGGCCTGCACCCCCCCCCGGCTCTGGGCTCCCCGCCCCCACGGGGGCTCAACGGGCCTGCGCGCGCCCCCACCCCGGCTCCGGGCTCCCTCCCCCATGGGGGCTCAGCGGGCCTGCGCCCCCCCCCCCCC
>NW_020674445.1:0-290 GCF_002925995.2 Terrapene triunguis
AGCACCAAAATCGATTTTGTTAATTCGAATTAGGGGTAGTGTGGCCGCACACCACCGAATTAATGTGGTTAAAATTAATGGGGTAGTGTGGCCGCACACCACCGAATTAATGTGGTTAAAAACCGAATTAATGTGCTTAGTGTGGCCGCGCACAATCGAATTTATACAATCTGTTTCCCAAATTCGAATTATCTAAATTCGAATTAATCTCGTAGTGTAGACGTACCCTTAGTTGGGCAATTTGGGGTTATACGAACTGCAGTTCAGACAGCTTTGCTAGGTTATGTGCT
>NW_020674445.1:300-3013 GCF_002925995.2 Terrapene triunguis
GTGTCTTCTTTGGGAAAGGACCCAGAATATCCACAGCTACTCGCTGAAATGGGACCTCAATTATGGGTAGTGGCTGGAGAGGGGCTTTAACCTGGTCTTGGGGCTTTCCCACTCGTTGGCACACCTCACAAGACCGGACATAATTAGCAACGTCCTTGCCCATTCCCTCCCAGTGGAAGGACTTCCCCAACCGGTCTTTGGTTCTGTTCACCCCAGAATGGCCACTAGGATGATCATGGGCTAAGCTCAAGAGCTTTACCCGATACTTAGTGGGAACTACCAACTGTTTTTGAGGATGCCAGTCTTCCTGGTGCCCACCAGAAAGAGTCTCCTTGTATAAAAGTCCTTGTTCTACAACAAACCGGGATCGGTTAGAAGAGCTGAGAGGCGGTGGGGTGCTCCGCGCCGCCGCCCAAGCTTTCTGAAGGCTGTCATCTGCTTCCTGCTCGGCCTGGAACTGTTTCCTTGATGCTGGAGACATCAGTTCCTCCTTGGACTGTGGACTGGGGCTTGGTCCCTCTGGAAGCAATGCAGGTGCTGGGGCTGTTTCCATTGACTGTGAACCGCTGTCCTCTGGTGCACTATGTGGTATTTCAGGCTCTGGCTGAGCCTCTTGGGTAGGGTTATCTGCTGCTTCCGCCAGTTCAGGCTCGCTGGTGCCCTCTGGCATTGGAGTTGTAGACGGGGTTGCAAGCGCTGGACTCAGTGCTGGCAATGGTTCTGGTGCTGGTTGCGTTGCCAGTTCCGGTTCTGGGACTGGCTTTGGCTGGGTCTCTGGGATTGGATCCACTACGGCTGTTGCAGTCGTTGGCAGGGGATCCGGTTCCACCACCTGTGTTTGGGTCTCCGGTAACACAGACGGGGCTCTGGTGGACGGCTCAGGAACAGGGATGGGGGTGAAAGCTTGCTTAGCCTGGCTGCGGGTGACTATTCCCACCCTCTTGGCTAGCTTCACATGGTTGGCCAAGTCTTCCCCCAGCAGCATGGGGATGGGATAATTGTCATAGACTGCAAAAGTCCACATTCCTGCCCAGCCCTTGTACTGGACATGCAACTGGGCTGTAGGCAAGGTTACAGACTGTGACACGAAGGGTTGAATTGTCACTGTAGCCTCCGGGTTGATGAGTTTGGGGTCCACTAGGGATTGGTGGATAGTTGACACTTGTGCCCCAGTATCCCTCCAAGCAATAACCTTCTTTCCACCCACTCTCAAGGTTTCCCTTCGCTCCGAGGGTATGAGAGAGGCATCTGGGTCTGGGGATCTTTGGTGTGACTGGGGTGTAATGAACTGTAATCGGTTGGGGTTCTTGGGGCAGTGAGCCTTTATATGCCCCAGTTCATTACATTTAAAACATCGTCCTGCTAAGGTATTACCGGGGGGATGTTGGTTGGTGGAGACGGGTGGGGTGGGGTGAGAAGGCGTCTGGGGTTTCCCTTGGGAGGTGGGTGGGGCCTTGGGTTGTCCCCGGTGATAAGGTTTTGTTTCGGCTTGCCCCTTCTGACATTCGCTCCAACTGCTACTAGTTTTTTTCTTTTCTGTCACCTCCACCCATTTGGCTCCAATCTCCCCCGCCTCGGTTACAGTTTTGGGCTTCCTATCTAGGATGTACCTTTCTATTTCCTCAGGAACACCCTCTAAAAACTGCTCCATTTTTACTAGGGAAAGCAGATCTTCCAGAGATTTAACATTTGCTCCTGATACCCAGGCATCACAATTTTTGTCAATGTGGTAGGCATGCCGGGTAAATGACACATCTGGTTTCCACCTTAGGGCTCTGAACCGCCGACGGGCATGCTCGGGTGTTAGCCCCATTCTGATTCTGGCCTTGTTTTTAAAAAGTTCATAACTGTTCATGTGTTCCTTAGGCATTTCAGCCGCCACCTCTGCTAAGGGTCCACTGAGCTGCGGCCTCAGCTCTACCATGTACTGGGTTAGAGGGATGCTGTATCCAAGGCAGGCCCTTTCAAAATTTTCTAAGAAGGCCTCAGTATCATCGCCTGCCTTGTAGGTGGGGAATTTCCTGGGATGGGAAGTGGTACCTGGAGAGGAGTTGTTAGGATGGTCTGCTGCATCCTGCCTAGTCCTTGCTGCTTCCAGTTCCATCTCTTTTTCTTTCAGCTCCATCTCTCTTTTGTGGGCCTCCTGTTTGGCTTTTTCTTCTTTTTCATGGGCCTCCTGTTTGGCTTTTTGTTCTCTTTCATGCTGCTTTGCCTCGAGTTTTTTAATTTCAAGCAGTCTCTGATGTTTTCTCTCATTTTCTTCTGCTTCTAGTCTGGCCAGTTCTATTTTGTTAGCTACTTCTTTGGTAGTCATTTTCCTGTTTTCTTGTGCTGGGTCACACCCTCTGCAGTTGACTGAAACTGGGATGTACTTAGCTCTGGCTGCTGCTGAGTTAACAGAGACTTTTTAACAAGCTATTCCCGAGGATGTAAAAAGAAAAAAAAAACAATTCAGCCTGTAAATTACCTTTACCAGTTTAAAGTTTGCTCCCTTTGAACCCTTCTCTTAACAAAGCCCCTTGTTAAAAAAAAACTTAACACCTCTGCCTTCAGGCAAGGAGAGATAAGATATGCATCTACCTTCAGCTCTGCTTCCAAGCAGCTAGAAGGAAAAAAAATCTCTTACTGGCTTTTGGGTCTAAAACAATCTCCCACCGCTGCCACCATGTCAAGTCTGTATCCCCACTTTGAACTTTAGGGTACAAATGTAGGG
>NW_020674446.1:0-554 GCF_002925995.2 Terrapene triunguis
GGGGGGGGTCCCTGCTCCACAGGCAGGGGGGGTGGCAGAGCCCCTCCCCCACCAGCCAGCTCCGGCTCTTCCCCGGCTGCCCCCTCCCCTTCACACGCCTTTGTCAGCTCGCCAAACTGCTCCCCCCTCCACCCGGGCGCGGGGGGGGGGAGGAAATAGGGCTCCCCCTCCCCCACTGCTAAGCCACCTGCACTGTGACTTTAAGAAATACAGGCTCAGCTGCTGCAACCCCCCCCCATCACACACACTCCCCTCGGTGCATTGCTGTCCCCCCAGCCCCCTTCCCTGCAGCCCCCCACGACACAAAAAGCACCGCTAACGGGAACGGAGGAGGGGGGCAGCTTCCATTGGGGACTCCCCAGAGATTGCCCCCCACCCCCCCTTTTCCTCCCCCCCATGGTGTATTCCACTGGGGACCCCCCCACATTCCTCCATCCCCCCCAACCTGGCCACCCACTGCTCTGTCCAGACGGGGTTGTTGCCCATGAGGGGCTCCCCGAATCCACCCCTCCTCCCTCTGTGACACCTGCCTTTCCACCCCCCCTCCACCCCCC
>NW_020674446.1:564-1118 GCF_002925995.2 Terrapene triunguis
GGGGGGGGTCCCTGCTCCACAGGCAGGGGGGGTGGCAGAGCCCCTCCCCCACCAGCCAGCTCCGGCTCTTCCCCGGCTGCCCCCTCCCCTTCACACGCCTTTGTCAGCTCGCCAAACTGCTCCCCCCTCCACCCGGGCGCGGGGGGGGGGAGGAAATAGGGCTCCCCCTCCCCCACTGCTAAGCCACCTGCACTGTGACTTTAAGAAATACAGGCTCAGCTGCTGCAACCCCCCCCCATCACACACACTCCCCTCGGTGCATTGCTGTCCCCCCAGCCCCCTTCCCTGCAGCCCCCCACGACACAAAAAGCACCGCTAACGGGAACGGAGGAGGGGGGCAGCTTCCATTGGGGACTCCCCAGAGATTGCCCCCCACCCCCCCTTTTCCTCCCCCCCATGGTGTATTCCACTGGGGACCCCCCCACATTCCTCCATCCCCCCCAACCTGGCCACCCACTGCTCTGTCCAGACGGGGTTGTTGCCCATGAGGGGCTCCCCGAATCCACCCCTCCTCCCTCTGTGACACCTGCCTTTCCACCCCCCCTCCACCCCCC
>NW_020674447.1:0-1270 GCF_002925995.2 Terrapene triunguis
TCCTTTTCAAAGATGGGTACCATGTTTGCCTTTCCCCAGTCCAATAAGTAAATCATATATGTTAATTCTCAGACTGATGGAGTATGGAATAATTGAGGCTAAAATCCCAATCTGCCACCTTTTTATAAATCAGTGGGATCACACGTGGCTGGATAGATTCTGTAATTGTCCAATTTGGCTGAGTAGATGGGCTTTGTATTACAACTACAAGGAAAATTTGGTTAAATTGGCTGCCAGACTAGAAAAGATGCCTTCCAAAAGGACAGCTCCAATTGTATTAGGACTTCGTTTAACTTGGATTACAAGGGCCTAATCTGTTTACAGTGAAGTCAAAGGCAGCTTTGGCATCAAAATCAATCTATCTAGGATGAGATTTTCATTAGAACTTTAGTGAATTAAGGACCCAAATATTACAAAAAGTCAATGAGAGTTGGGTGGATCATTTCAAAAATTACTGACAAAATACTTTTCTATCTCTCGACATGGTATCATTTGAGCACTTGCAATATATTAATGAATTTCTCTTCCCAACACCCTCTGAGCTCAGGAAATAATATTATCTTCATTTTCAGGAAGGGGAGCTGAGAGGCAGAAATATCAAAGCTGAGAGTTTTCACGAGAGCTTAAGGCATAGGCCTCAGATTTTTATTGACATTTAAGATCAATTTAGGGTAGTTAGGAATTCAGGATTAACAGTATTGTTTCAGAATGGTGCCTTCTTGACTTGGAATCTATGAATCTAGGAGGCTACTGGGATTTTTGAAAGCATCTAGGAGATTTTGGTGCTCAGGTGCTTTTGATAATTGCACTAGGCACAGAAATACCTTTAAAAATCTGGCCTGAGGTGATCAAATCCTATGGAAATTAACTGGGAGATGAGTTCCCAATTCTCTTTGGCTGCTTTGGAAGTCCCAGCCCAAGTGACTGAGCCAAGGCCTCACTGGGTGTCTGGAAAATGAGTATTGATTTGCTAACTCTCAGACCAGGGGTCTTTTCCCCTTATCCATCCTCCCTCTTTTCATCGAGCCCTTCATTGCATTGTCTTCATTTGATTCTCCTTATCTCATCCCTTTCCCCAAGGATTTAACAGCCATGGCATCAGTGAGAGAGGGGAACGACACAGCAGTCACGGAATTCATCCTGCTGAGGTTTGGAAATGGTCCAGGGTGACAGATGGTCCCCTTTTTGGTGTTTCTGGTGATTTACATGGTAACAATGCTGGTAAACACCATCCTGGTCCTCATCATCAGAGCCAAAATCTCCACACCTC
>NW_020674447.1:1280-2216 GCF_002925995.2 Terrapene triunguis
GCAAAAAGAAGTGAAGCAGCATGCCCATGTTCGCTGACATTTTAGTATAAAGCCCTTAGGTGCATTAAAATTCCACCTGTCATGTTGAAAGGAAAGTTTGTTTTTTTGCAGGATCTCAGTATTATTCTTTCGCATTCACCGAGAAGAGGGAAAATACTCATCATGCAAATCAATGTAGCTCCATCTACTTCAAAGTAGTTTTGCTGATCTGTGTCCCCTGCGAGTCTATGCAGTGTTCCAATTAGAACATAGTGTAGTCAATCCATTTCTTAGTATTACCAACAATCAATCACTGTGCATGCTTAATGTAGCAGGAAAGAAGATGGGATGGTTAAAGGAAATTGAAACAGTTTAGTGAAATTTATCCATCGATCCATTAGTCTATTGGTCAATCTACCTATTGGCTTATGTGTCTTTCTATTGGTCTCCCTGTGTGTCTGTCTGATTTTCTATTGGTCTGTCTGTGAGTCTGTCTGTCTGAAAGGCACATTCCAGGAAGTCCTGATTTTTTACACAGAAACAATGAACTTTGTGGGGGTGATACTTTCCCTTGAGACATTTTGTCTCATTTTCTGGCCACATCTAGAATACAGAAATGCCAGCCAACACAGAGTGGGATTTTGGAAGGAGCCTAAAGGAGATTTGCACTTGGTGAAGTGAAGGAAGAATTTGCCGCAGTGACTTTGGGGGAACATTTTCAAAGGTATTAGGGCTTCCCCTCAGCCACCCTTGGCTCTTGTCACGCAGACAGAAAGCAGAAGGCCGGAGTCCAAAGTGCAGGCAATGCGATGTTTACTGGGGTTACCAAGCAAGCATAATCCACAGCTCTGTACACCTGTAGAGCTTTATTTGATCTTTTTCCCCACCTCCTCCTTCTAAGCAGGCTTAATTATGCCTCTAGTGCACAACCCTGGTCCCACCCCTTACAATTTATGG
>NW_020674448.1:0-2646 GCF_002925995.2 Terrapene triunguis
CTTGTTCCTCAGGCTGTAGATGATGGGATTCATCACCGGTAGCAGCATGGAGTAGAGAACAGCCACCATGAGATCCAGAACCAATGTTGAGCTGGAGGTGGGCTTCAGGTAGACAAAGATGCCAGTGGAAACAAAGAAGGAGACCACAGTGAGATGAGGGATTCAGGTGGAGAAGGCTTTACGTCAGCCCTGCTCAGAGGGGATTCTCAGCACGGTGGTGAAGATCTGAACATACAACACAATTATAAAAACAAAACAGCTTAAGCCTAAGCATGCATTCAAGATGAGTAACTCAACTTCACCGAGGTACATGTCAGAGGAGGAGAGCTTGAGCAGCTGGGGGATTTCACAGAAGAACTGATCCACCATGTTGCCTCCATAGAAGCTTATTGCAAATGTGTTCCCAGTGTGCAATGAAGAATAGAAAATTACACTGATCCAGACACTGGCTGCCATTTGGACACAAGCTCTCCTGTTCATTATAGTCCATAGTGCAGTGGTTTGCAGATGGCGACGTATCGGTTGTACGCCATCATGGTGAGTAAGGCGAAGTCGGCTACAGCAAAGAAGCTAAGGAAAAAGACCTGGGTGATGCATCCGGAATCAGAAATCGACCTGGTGTTCATGAGGAAATTGGCCATGGATTTGGGGACGGTGACAGAGATGGTACTGAGGTCTAGGATGGACAAATTCATTAGGAAGAAGTACATGGGCGTGTGAAAGTGGTGGTCGAGGGCTATGACTGTGATGATAAGATTTCCTGTGAGAGCTGACAGGTAAATCAGTAGAAACACCACAAAGTGTAAAATCTGCAGTTCCCAAGCATCAGAGAATCCCAGGAGAAGGAACTCGGTCACAGTGGTTCGGTTGGACATTTTCTTTCTTAGTTCATCGTGCGATGGCTTTTGAGAGAAAGACAAGAACAATTGTCAATATTACAGTGAGAAAGGAAATGACCATGATTCCTCTCTCCATAATATCTCATGATGTGAATGTCAGAGGTACACAGAACTTGTCAATTCCATTACTGGAGTAGTGAGTGCTCCTCACCGCTGACAATCAGAGCACTACTCTGGGACATGATCATAGGAGTGTAAATTGGCATTTCTCCCTGAAAGTCAGTGTCCCTGGGTAAGTTTACCCCATCTGAGGAGCTGGCCCAAGATGTGTCTTGATGAAATGCAGAATGAAGGATGCAGTAAAGTACAATTCAAATCCAAGAATTTTAGCCAACACTGTGCCCCTGTTGCTACAGACATCAGGCTCACAACTTGGCCATGAAACTAAAATACTGAAATGCCCAGTGGGGGTCAACACATCCTGATTCCTGCTTTCCTGGGAAATGCAGCATAGAATCACCCAGAGTCACACATGGCAGCTCATCTGTCATGATTCCACCCCAACAGCACACTGACGGCTGGCTGCCTGCTTATACATTGATTTATGGCACCACATCACAGATGCACTTCCATCTCTTGGTGACGATGGGCTAGTAGCATCGCTCAGTTACTGCTACACTGTATTATTTCCCTCTGTGACTTTATGTGCAGCTCAGTGGCAGTCAGGAGAGTTGGGTTCTACTCTTGGCTCTGCCACTGACCTTCTCTGTGACCTTCGGGCAGTCACTTCTGCTTCTCTTTCCCCTCCCCCCATTTGACTGTCTTGTCTACTTTGAATGTAAACTCCTTTGGGGCTGGACTGTGTCTTCCTATGTGTCTGTTCTGTGCATGTGTTGACCGTAGTTTTGTTTGGTGGGCAGCAGCATGGGACAGAGGCTATGATGGTAGAAGACGAGAGCGGGGTTCTAGTTCCATCATCCTCCTGCATGTCCTTGGGTAGGGTCAAAACAGAGAGGGATTTCAATGCTCTGGACTTCAGTTTAGAGAGTGTCATAACTATAAAGGGAAGGTGTAGTGAGGCGGCCTGGCTCCCACTCGCCCCTGCGAGGGATGAGCCAGAACAGCTGCCGGAGTGGGCGGAGTCACCGCTGCCTGTCACCGCCTCCCGGAAGTCAAGGGGCGGGACAGGAAGTATAAAGGCCCGGCACCAGCACTCAGTTGCGGCCCGACCGCGGGAGAAGGCAGACGCTGGTGCCCGAGCTCCTGCTGGGCCGAGCCTGCCCCGGGCCCGGTATCCTGAGGAGAACTGGCCGCGCCTGCCCCGAGCCCGGTATCCTGAGGAGGACTGGCCGAGCCTGCCCCGAGCCCAGTATCCTGAGGAGCAGACTGAACTTCCCCTCACCGAGGGTCCGGAGGAGCCGCCCAATCTACCCAGCGCTCGCTGCCCTGAGGAGCTCATGATCTGGGATACGGTGGACGAGGCTAAGGACGTGCAGGTACCAATGGAGGAGGAGATGGGAAGTGGCCCGGGGATAGCAGACCCCGAACCCATGTCAGTGTGTTGCGGTCAGGATCCCCACTGACCCAGCAGCTGACGGATTGCTGCTGACAGGGCCCCGGGTTGGAACACAGTGGAGTGGGTGGGCCTGTGTTCCCCCCTGCCACCCCATGCCGGGTGACAGTCTCTCCTCCTCCCCTGCCTGAGGGCCTGAGACCCTGAACTCACTGTTTGTTTGCTCAGCACCTGCCTGAGGGCCTGCGCCCTGAACTATTGTTTGTTTGCTCAGCCCCTGCCCGAGGGCCTGAG
>NW_020674448.1:2656-17887 GCF_002925995.2 Terrapene triunguis
ATTGTTTGTTTGCTCAGCCCCTGCCTGAGGGCCTGAGCCCTGAACTACTGTTTGATTGCTCAGCCCCTGCCCAAGGGCCTGAGCCCTGAACTAACTGTTTATTTGCTCAGCCCCTGCCTGAGGGCCTGAGCCCTGAACTGTTTGTTTGCTCAGCCCCTGCCTGAGGGCCTGAGCCCGGGACTACTGATTGCTTGCGACCCTGCCCCGGCTTAGGGCTTGGACCTGCGAGACTGATCTGTTCCCCAGCCTCGTGGAGTGAGGCGGCCTGGCTCCCACTCACCCCTGCGAGGGACAAGCCCCACACCGGACGTCTACAGAAGGGTAACAGCCCTCCTGTGTACAGTACTATAAAATCCCTCCTGGCCAGAGACTCCAAAATCCTTTTACCTGTAAAGGGTTAAGAAGCTCAGGTAAGCTGGCTGACACCTGGCCCAAAGGACCAATAAGGGGACAAGATACTTTCAAATCTTGGTAGGGGGAAGGCTTTTGTTTGTGCTCTTTGTTTTGGGGGTCGTTCGCTCTTGGGACTGAGAGGGACCGGACGTGAATCCAGGTTCTCCAAATCTTTCTGAACAAGTCTCTCATATTTCCAACTTGTAAGTAAACAGCCAGGCAAGACGTGTTAGTTTTCATCTTTGTTTTCTCAACTTGTAAATGTACCTTTTTGCTAGAGTTTTTATCTCTGTTTGCTGTGACTTTGAACCTAAGGCTGGAGGGGATTCCTCTGGGCTCTTTAAGTTTGATTACCCTGTAAAGTTATTTTCCCTCCTGATTTTACAGAGATGATTTTTACCTTTTTCTTTAATTAAAAGCCTTCTTTTTAAGAACCTGGTTAATTTCTCCTTGTTTTAAGATCCAAGGGGTTTGGATCTGTATTCACCAGGGAATTCGTGAAGAGTCTCTCAAGGCTACCCAGGGAAGGGAATTAGCACTTTGGGAGTGGTGGTAGCGGACCAGATCTAAGCTGGTAGTTAAGCTTAGAAGTTTCATGCAGGCCCCCACATTTGTACCCTAAAGTTCAGAGTGGGGAAACAGCCTTGAAAGAGAGGTTCATTTGTTTAAAACATAATCTTTGGGTTACCAACTTTGCTACTCACTCAGTTCTCCCATCCTGCCGCTGCCCCTTTGAAACAGACATAAACACAGTTGTGATAGAGGGAATGGGGTTTGAAATTGTGGTGTTATTGGACAATAGTAATGTTCCCCACCCTGGCTGAAAGCTAAGTTTCCAGTTAAGGGTCATCAGACAATTTCTGCTTTATTTTAAATCAAAACTGTGTTTTCAATTGAATATATTTTCATGGAAAGTCTCTGCTGTCCTCAAAAATATATATATATATAAATATATTGTAAAAATGAAACATTTCTTTTATTGTTATGACTAAAGTTTTTCAGTTTCCATCAATTTTAGGCTGAAATGGTTTGGTTCTCACAACTTCAGTGAAAAGTCAAATTTCTCGGCTGAAAACAAAATCTGATAATCTCTAGACATCTGCATAAATTGATAATAAATGTCTTAAGGAGTTCTAATTGCAATTCATATTTCTCATATTAAATTTGCCCTCCCAACTCTAAAGCTGATCCTGGCTTATGCAGTCTTCAGACACAGTCACAGCCCAGGATATTTCTGCTCTGGGGCTAAATAGCTGAATCCAGTCTCCAGGGCTGTGAGCCCAGCTCTGATCTCAGCTCTGGAGCAAACCACCCTGACAACCTGCCCTAGCTGAGCCTAACCCCACAGAGTGGTAACGTGGCCAACCCTGGATCTCACACAATGGCAGCATTCCTGGAAGGACCCTTGCCTAAAAACAGGGCCGTAGCAACAAAGAACGTGGCCCCCTCTGAACATATGTCCGGGCGGGGCCCCTTACAATGCAGAAACTGGAATGCGGTATTTATTTTATACAATATACAGGGTTCATATTATGTATACATAGGCCTACAGTGTACATGTATTCCGTATTTACACAAAGTGCTAGTTTCGAGCCTTCTTCTCTGCAAATTGGTTAATCAATGCGTCATAGTCCAGAGGTCTGGCAATCTTGTTTTCGATTGAGATAACTGCAAGCGCAGAAAGCCTGTCATCTGTCATGGTTGAGCGCAGGATATTCTTGATCAGTTTCATTCTGCTGAAGCTCCTTTCAGCACCAGCGACAGTAACTGGTGTGGTCAGAAGAATTCTGATGCAAATGCAAAGATTCGGATATATCTCCTGAAGGCTGTTCTTGTATATGTACGTTAAAAAATTGTTTGCCGTGACAAGTCCTCTCTCTTTCTCGATGACATAAATAAAATGATTCAATTCCATTATGAGTTCGTTGGCATCAATGTCTCCCATTTTTCTTTCAAAATTTTTGCTGTGATTCTCCAGTTTATTTTCTCTGTGACACTGCTTCAGGCTGTTAGCATTGTACAGAAATCCAAACAACTTATATCACTCCACAAGTTGGTCAAATCGCGACGAAACAGAAGATATGGTCTGATCAGTGAGAACAAGAAAGAACTGCGATTTGAATTTTTCTTCGACAGAAAGACGACTCGAATCATCAGCACATTTGTAATCAAACATTCTCTTCTTACGTCGCACCCTGGTTTCTGGAAACACCTGCTCAATACCCATATGCTCTGCTATTTCACGTGCATTTGTGACCACAGAGATATATCCTGTATTTCAATAGTCTTCCAAAAACTTCTTTGTAGCACCGACTTCTGCCTGCAGTACGTCAATTGACACATCTGGTGACTGAATTAATTTGCTGGTTTTATTGAAAAACTGGCTTCACCTTTGACCTCACTTGAAGCACTTCTGGATACTTCTGGATACGATTCATCGCTGTTAGCGCTGTCCGTTTCATGTGCCTGTACCTGTACATTGGATTGCAGGGCAAAATACGTTGACAACTTTGGAATTTTCTCAAGTTCCTTCTCGGCATCTTTTGTTGCCTTTCGTTTACTAGCTCCGCTCTTATACGTTCTCTTAGACATCACAAAGCACGCTTCTGCATTGGAAACGAATCGTTTCAAACGATAAAAAATTAAACAACTAAATTAATAACATTTATCCGCCGACCGCCATTATGAACGCAAATACACATTCTTTGATTGGGTCCAACTAAAATTCGAAACTGACAGACAGACAACTGATGTAGCCAATAGCATTATGATGTATCATAATGACTTCATGGTTTTGTCAGTAAAACCGACATGGATTGTGCAATAGCGTCAATAAATGTCACTTACCTAGTTATACCTTACATTTTTTTGCCACTTTTAGGGGCCCCCTTCCTTGCGGGGTCCCCTCCGGTCGGAGGGTACGGAGGGCGCTCGCTACGCCTCTGCCTAAAAACAAGGTAGGGCTGAGACACAAAGAGTGTTCCCAGGGGATGGCAGAAATAAATATATATTTGTAAGATAAGCATGGGATCTACAATAACTAAGACCCTAGTGGCTATTGAGCCTTAACTGTCCTGGAATAACCTGTTCCACATAGTTACCTTTGGAGGAACAGACATGTTTTTCTCTTGAATGATGTCAGCAGCTTTTGGGATGCAGCCAGCAGAGGAACCCACAGCTCAGGCTTCCCTGGCTGGTTGATGTTGGTCACTCAGAGGTGGCAAACACTAAAAACTAAGGGCCAAGTCCTGAGTTGGTGTAAATTGATACAGTTCCATTGACTACAGAGTAGCTAGGACTATTTATATCACCTGGAGATATAAACCCATTGACTTCCATGGAGTCACATCACTTTACACCAGCTGGGGATCTGGCCCACTACAGTTTCCAATCCATGTTCTTTGCCTGTGAAACTGAACTGAAGAAGAATCAAAAGTGCATATCCCATCTGCTCTTTCCTAGCTATGTGTCCTTGGGGATTAGTTACAGGTTAAACTTTTAAGAGTGACGGAGCAAATCATTCCCACTGAGGAGAGAACTTTGGAGGAATTCTGTGTTGTGGAGTTTTTCTGTATCTGATCTTCAACTTCTGTTGGGAAGTATGGCCCAGTTTCTTTCTTTCTTTCTTTCTCAGTATTACATATTTTCCTTTCTGCAGACAACACTAAAATAGAAGGCTCCTTTGTGTTTAATTCACACTAGACATTCATGTCAGAAAAGTTGATTGTTCAAGTCAGGGTAGTTCAGCTGGAGTCACAGCCCCAGATTTTGTAAATCACCTCTAGCTGCCTTGGAGTCAAAAGGTCCAGATTCCCAATTAGATCAGTTCCTCAGCTGATGCAAATTGCCATTGTGCTATGGAGCTCTGACAGGTTACATAAGCTGAATATTTGTGCTGTGATGTCTAATTTTTGTTTGTTCCTGTATCTGAGATTCTCACTGCTGAATGTCACAATCCCATTTTAATGGTCATGGAATATTCCAATAACATGGTTAATAGAAACCTGCGAGATGGGGACCCAGCCAGTAAATGAACTGATAAATAGTATAGCATCATGGCAACACCCCTATAATTAATGTTGCACCATGACTTCTGTTTAAAGGTCCATCTTTAAAAAAATCGACATGCTTAGCCAGATTCCTTAGAAATTCCATGTGCCTTAGGAGAGTGCAGGGCAGGGTTTGTGGCTTAAATCTGGAGTCATTTGAGCTAAGGGTTTTGGAGACAGAAGCGCAGTTACAAGTTTATACGTTTGCTTATTTTGCTCAAAACTCATTAAAGCTCATTTTTTGTAAATGCACTAAAAGCTAATTGGTTATTCAAATTGCTTTGAAATTGGGTGTCTCTTATGTGGGCATGTTGTGGCATTAGAGTTCCAAATTTGTTGTCATTTTCTCAAGGGCTTCCAGAGTTACAAGCCCCTCCATTACTGTAAGTTTCCTTCTGCTGCCTTACACGGATAAACAGAGAGTCACCGATGACTAGATGGGTCACAGACCTCATTGAGACTGATGGCCATAAACTCATGGTTCTATTAATGAAACTAACAATAATTTAACCAAAAGCCCCCACCTAAGACAAGAGAAGTTTTGGGCTGAGTAGCTAGGGGTTGCTACAGTTTGTGAGTTCTGGGTGGCAATTTTAGGGGGGATGTGATCAAAGCTTTTGGGTGACAAATTAGACATGTGAATGCTTCCTGGTAGGGGAGAGGTAATTAGGGGGCAGAGGGAGAGGAGTTTGGGACTGCAGCAAGGAGAGGGTGTTATGGGGAGGGGATAGATGGAGAATGTTAGTATGTGGAGGGAGTGGTGAGGGTTCAAGTGCGAGAGGTACAGCACCCCTTAGCTCTGACAGTGCACCCCAACCCCCTTTAACCCTCCCAGCACATCCCAACTCCCTGCACCCTACAGCTCTACTAATATAACCCAGTGGCCTGCACCGCCCAGCTATGCCAGTGCACCTCAGCGCCCCCATGCCTGAGCTCTGAGAATGCACCCCAACCCATGCACAACACCTGCACACATCCACCAGTTCACTTAAGTGAGGTCTACGCTACAGACCTATATCGGTATAACTGCATGACTGTGAAAAATCCTCAGCTGTGAGAGATGTAGGCCTAGTGGGGGCATGGTCCCTATGCAAACAGCAATGCAAGGCAGGATGTTGAATATTGAAAAGCTCAGGGATGGTTGTTTCTGTTTGGCCAATGATGAAGAGAGGGGCCATTTGTAAAATCTGAGGCTGGATACATTCCCACTTTACAAAGCCCTCAGCTGACATTTTCAAAGGGGTCCCAAACAAACTAGATCTCTCCACTGACCAGGAGATCATTCCCCATTCATTGACTCCAACACATCCCCTCATCAACCAATGAAACATTCACATAATTTTCCCATCAACCCAGGCAACCCCTCATGGAACGCTTTGGAGACTAGGAAGGCCAGCAGCACATCCTGAAGGTAAACAGGCTTGCAGCTTCAGAAGACAATTCACTGTCAATGAACTACCATTGGTTTGTACTGGTGTGTCAGCGGATTCCAGTTGCCCTGGTGTGTAAAATTTCCCTCTAACTGAAAACTCTAGGGGGAAAAGAAATGTTTTAGAAACACTGACCCCTGGTGCTTCAGAAACAAAATTGCTTCCATAGGACCCCGACATCAGCATAGTGAAATTGACATACTTGTGGGTTTCATGGTTGCTAAGAGGAGCGGAATGTCAGTTCCAGGCTCCCAGGCCAGCTGGCTTCCCAGACTATGAGACTCAGTGGCCATTCTTGCGACTGAGATGTTTCTCTGAATCGTTTTGGCTTCTATTAATCAGCTTTTTTGGACAAAACTCTATTTCATCAAAAAATTTCCATCCACCTCTACTTAAGCAACCCTATGATTTATCTCTGCCAGAAGCTGGAGTGAGCTCCTTCCCTGCCTAACTCGAAAAACTGAGTGAATACAGCAAATCTTTTTGGTGTGAATAATAATGTTGCTTTTTCAGGGAATGTGATTCAGTTGAGTTGATGGCCCATGTGTGAATAGCCATGCAGAAAGGAATGTTCATTGAAACAATGACATTTAGGCAAATGGGATGGGCTTTTGGTCACTACATGCAGTGGCACTTGAATGGAAGCTAGAGAAGGAACTGGTCTTTCGATTGCTCTCCATGTTGGTCAAGGTCTTGGGGATGATCATGCTCATGAGCAGGACCTCCAGGAGAGAGAGGTTGGTGATGAAGGGACATAAGGACTGGTGAGGCTGGAGAAGAAGGTCCGGAGATTCTGGCTGTGAGATAAACTTGTTATTTTATGTTAATAATCCATAAGAACGGCCGTACTGGGTCAGACCAAAGGTACGTCTAGCCCAGTATCCTGTCTACCGACAGTGACCAATGCCAGGTGCCCCAGAGGGTGTGAACCTAACAGGTAATGATCAAGTGATCTGTCTCCTGCCATTCATCTACACCCTCTGACAAACAGAGTCTAGGGACACCATTCCTTACCTATCCTGGCTAATAGCCATTAATGGACTAAAGTTCCATGAATTTATCCAGTTCTCTTTTAAACTCTGTTATAGTCCTAGCCTTCACAACCTCCTCAGGTAAGGAGTTCCACAAATTGACTGTGCACTGTGTGAAGAAGAACTTTCTTTTATTTGTTTTAAACCTGCTGCCTATTAATTTAATTTGGTGACCCCTGGTTCTTGTATTATGGGAATAAGTAAATAACTTTTCCTTATCTACTTTCTCCACATCACTCATGATTTTATATACCTCTATCATACCCCCCCTTAGTCTCCTCTTTTCTAAGCTGAAAAGTCCTAGCCTCTTTAATCTCTCCTCATATGGGACCCATTCCAAACCCCTAATCATTTTAGTTGCCCTTCTCTGAACCTTTTCTAGTGCCAGTATATATATATTCTCCTTCTTATTCTCTTTTTAATGATTCCTAACATCCTGTTTGCTTTTTTTACCGCCTTTGCACAATGTGTGGACATCTTCAGAGAACTATCCACGATGACTCCAAGATCTTTTTTTCTGATTTGTTGTTGCTAAATTAGCCCCCATCTTATTGTGTGTATAGTTGGGGTTATTTTTTCCAATGTGCATTACTTTACATTTATCCACATTAAATGTCATTTGCCATTTTGTTGCCCAATCACTTAGTTTTCTGAGATCTTTTTGAAGTTCTTCACAGTCTGCTTTGGTCTTAACTATCTTGAGCAGTTTAGTATCATCTGCAAACTTTGCCACCTCACTTTTTACCCCTTTCTCCAGATGATTTATGAATAAGTTGAATAGGATTGGTCCTAGGACTGACCCTTGGGGATCACCACTAGTTACCCCTCTCCATTCTGAGAATTTACCATTAATTCCTACCCTTTGTTCCCTGTCTTTTAACCAGTTCTCAATCCATGAAAGGAACTTCCCTCTTATCCCATGACCACTTAATTCACGTAAGAACCTTTGGTGAGGGACCTTGTCAAAGGCTTTCTGGAAATCTAAGTACACTATGTCCACTGGATCCCCTTGTCCACATGTTTGTTGACCCCTTCAAAGAACTCTAATAGATTAGTAAGACACGATTTCCCCTTACAGAAACCATGTTGACTTTTGCCCAACAATTTATGTTCTTCTATGTGTCTGACAATTTTATTCTTTACTATTGTTTTGACTAATTTGCCCGGTACCAATGTTAGACTTACCAGTCTGTAATTGCCGGGATCACCTCTAGAGACCTTTTCAAATATTGGCTTTACATTAGCTATCTTCCAGTCATTGGGTACAGAAGCCGATTTAAAGGACAGGTTACAAACCCTAGTTAATATTTCCGCAACTTCACATTAGAGTTCTTTCAGAACTCTTGGGTGAATGCCATCCGGTCCCGGTGACTTGTTACTGGTAAGTTTATCCATTAATTCCAAAACCTCCTCTAGTGACACTTCGATCTGTGACAGTTCCTCAGATTTGTCACCTACAAAAGCCAGCTCAGGTTTGGGAATCTCTCTAACATCCTCAGCCATGAAGACTGAAGCAAAGAATCCATTTAGTTTCTCCGCAATGGCTTTATCATCTTTAAGCACTCCTTTTATATCTCAATCATTGACAGGCCCCACTGGTTGTTTAGCAGGCTTCCTGCTTCTGATGTACTTAAAAAACATTTTGTTATTACCTTTTGAGTTTTTGGCTAGCTGTTATTCAAACTCCTCTTTGGCTTTTCTTATTACATTTTTACACTTAATTTGGCAGTGTTTATGCTCCTTTCTATTTACCTCACTAGGATTTGACTTCTACTTTTTAAAGGAAGTCTTTTTATGTCTCACTACTTCTTTTACACGGTTGTTAAGCCACGGTGGCTCTTTTTAAGTTATTTTACTGTGTTTCTTAATTTGGGGTATACATTGAAGTTGGGCCTCTATTATGGTGTCTTTAAAAAGTGCCCATGCAGCTTGCAGGGATTTCACTTTAGTCATTGTACCTTTTAATTTCTGTTTAACTAACCCCCTCAGTTTTGCATAGTTCCCCTTTTTGAAATTAAATGCCAGTGTTGGGCTGTTGAGATGTTCTTCCTACCACAGGGATGTTAAATGTTATTATATAATGGTTACTATTTCCAAGCGGTCCTGTTATAGTTACCTCTTGGACCAGCTCCTGCGCTCCACTCAGGACTAAATCTACAGTTGCCTCTCCCCTTGTGGGTTCCCATACCAGCTGCTCCAAGAAACAGTCTTTTAAAGTATTGAGAAATTTTGTCTCTGCATTTCATCCTGAGGTGACATGCTCCCAGTCAATATGGGGATAATTGAAATCCCCCACTATTATTGAGTTCTTAATTTTGATAGCCTGTCTAATTTCCCTGAGCATTTCATCATCACTACCACTGTCCTGGTCAGGTGGTCAATAATAGATCCCTAATGTTATATTCTTATTAGAGCGTGAAATTACTATCCATAGAGATTCTATGGAACATTTGGATTCACTTAAGATTTTTACTTCATTTGATTCTACATTTTCTTTCACATATAGTGCCACTCCCCCCCCCCCACACACATGACCTGTTCTGTCCTTCCGATATATTTTGTACCCTGGAAAGATTGTGCCCCATTGATAGTCCTCAGTCCACCAGGTTTCTGTGATGCCTATTATATCAATATCCTCCTTTATCACAAGGCTCTCTAGTTCACCCATCGTATTATTTAGACTTCTAGCATTTGTGTACAAGCACTTTAAAAACTTGTCACTGTTTATTTGTCTGCCCTTTTCTGATGTGTCCAATTCTTTATGTGAATGTTTCTCATCTGATCGGGCCCTTACATTATCCTCTTCCATCCTCTGCTCCTGACTATAACCTAGAAAATCTCTATCAATAGACTCTCCTCTAAGAGAAGTCTCTGTCCGATCCACATGCTCCTCTGCAGCAGTAGGCTTTCCCCCATCTCCTAGTTTAAAAACTTCTCTGCAACCTTTTTAATGTTAAGTGCCAGCAGACTGGTTCCACTTTGGTGTAGGTGGAGCCCATCCTTCCTATATAGGCTTCTCCTATCCCCAAAATTTCCCCAATTCCTAATGAATCTAAACCCCTCCTCTCTACACCATTGTCTCATCCACACATTGACACTCTGAAGCTCTGCCTGCCTACCTGGCATGTGGAACTGGGACCATTTCTGAGAATGCCACCATAGAGGTCCTGGATTTCAGTCTCTTCCCTAGCAGCCTAAATTTGGCCTCCAGGACGTCTCTCCTACCCTTTCCTATGTCATTGGTACCTACATGTACCACGACCACCAGGCCCTCCCCAGCACTACACATCACTCTATCCAGATGCCTTGAGAGATCTGCAACCTTCGCACCAGGCAGGCAAGTCACCAATGGTTCTCCCAGTCATCACAAACCAGCTATCTATGTTTCTAATGATCGAATCTCCCATTACTAACAACTGTCTTTTCCTAGTGACTGGAGTTCCCTCTCCCAGAGAGGTAACCTCAGTGTGAGAGGATACCCTACCACCATCTTGAAGGAGGGTCACAACTATGGGAAGTTTTCCCTCTGCTCCCGTTGACTGCTCTGCTTCCCTGGGCCGTTCATCCTCCTCAACAGTGCAGGGGCTGTCTGACCAGAGGTGGGACAAATCTACAGTGTCCCGGAAAGCATCATTAACATACCTCTCTGCCTCCCTTAGCTCCTCCAGTTCTGCCACCCTCGCCTCCAAAGCCCGTACGCGGTCTCTGAGGGCCAGAAGCTCCTTGCACCGAATGCACACATATGCCACCCACGCACAGGGCAGGTAATCATACATGCTGTACTCAGCACAATAAACTGGATAGCCCCCACTCTGCTGCTGGGCTTCTGCCTGCATGGTCTCCTAGTTAATGAAAGGGTTTTGTTTCAATCAAGAAGTTTTGATTGTAGTTTATTTTATAGTTTTAAAAAACAGCAAGGGGCCCTTGCCCCCTTCCCACTCCCCTTCCAAACTCCCTTGCAAAACTCCCTGTTAGCAGACCATGTTCGCAAAGCTCCCTGGTCACTTGTGCACTGCTTTATAAAGCCCTGGCCTGCTTGATAGCCCCGCCCACAGTCCCCAGAAGGGGAGAGTAATTCCCATGCACCAATTGTAGGGCTTTATTTGACTGGGAAAGGAAAGAAATGGAGACAGTGTCAGGGTCCCTACCCCATATCCAACAGGGACTTAAGCATGACTTTACCTTTAAACCTTCAATGTTGCTGCTCATATGATTAAAGTTAAGAATGTGCTGAAGTGGCTGTGGAATCAGGCTTCTGCACAGAATATTTCAAAGGAAGTGAGTTTTGTATTCATAATCATGGGTGTTTGGTGTAGATCGTCAGCTGGTGTAAATTCTCCGAGATCTATTGGAGCTATGACACTTTAAACTCCACCAGAGAGGTCCTTTGGGGCCATCTGCCTGTCCCAAGTCAGGATAAAGGAGGAGGGTTGGGCGTGGGGCTAGCAACTCCACCCCGTAAAAAATTAACTTGTTACAGAAACGCCAACAATAGAAATAACAGAGACTTTTAGCCTGGAAAAAGAAGGGTCTTCAACTCGAAGACGCATGACACTGGGTGGTGAAAGTCGTGAGGAAGCCACTAAGCCGATTACCCTTCTTGCAACCAGGAGGATTACCATTGGTACATGGAACGTGAGGACCATGTATGAGTCAAGAAAGACGGCGCAGGTCGCAGCAGAGATGAGGAGCAACAACCTGACCCTACTAGGCATTAGTGAGACAAGATGGACTCAAGCTGGACAGAGACAACTGTTGACAGGAGAGCTGTTGCTGTATTCTGGACATGAAGAGAGTGACACACCCCACACACAGGGAGTAGGCTTCATGTTGTCTAAGCAGGCACAGAGAGCACTGATTGTTTGGGAGGCACATGGTTCCAGGATCATCACATCATCCTTCAGAACTAAAATGAAGAGGATTAGGATGAATGTTGTACAGTGCTATGCTCCAACCAATGACAGTGAAGAGGGGGACAAAGACTATTTTTACAACAGACTTCGGAAAATATTAGAGATTCTCCCAGACAAAGACATTACCATCTTTATGGGAGACTTTAATGCCAAAATTGGACCTGACAACACAGGATATGAACAAGTCATGGAGACCCACACTCTGGGAGAGATGAGTGAGAATGGAGAGAGATTTGTGGATCTGTGTGCACTTAACAACCTGGTCATAGGAGGTAGCATCTTTCCTCACAAGCGGATCCACAAGAGTACCTGGGTATCACCAGCAGGCACGATAGAAAACCAGATCGATCATGTCTGTATTAGCAAGAAGTTCAGAAGATCTTTGCAGGACGTTAGAGTTAGAAGAGGAGCAGACATAGCATCCGACCATCACTTAGGGGTGGCCAGATTGAAGCTGAAGCTGAAGAAGAACTGGATAGATGCGTCAGATAGAAGAGCAAAGTACAACGTCAGCCTTTTGAAGGATCATAAGATCAAGGAAGATTTTGGACTGACGCTGAAGAATAAGTTTTCAGTACTACAGGATCGGTCTGAGGAAGAGGAAGACAGTGTATGCAACAGATGGCAGAAAGTGAGAGAGACACTTAGGTCAGCATGCCAGGAAGTGCTTGGAATCAAGAAATACCAGCAGAAAGAGTGGATCACAGCAGAGACCTTGAGTAAGATAGAAGATAGAAAGAAGAAGAAGGCAGTAGTTAACAGCAGGACTAGAGCAGCAAAGGCTAAAGCGCAAAAAGAGTATGCTGAAGCCCATAAAGTAGTGAAGAGGAATATTAGGAAGAATAAGAGAGATTATGTGGATGGACTGGCAGCAGAAGCGGAGCAGGCAGCATACAATGGTAATATGAAACAGCTGTATGACATCACCAAGTGACTGTCTGGAAAGTTCAGCAAGCCAGAACGTCCCGTCAAAGACAAGCAGGGAAAGTCTATAACAGAAATAGAACAACAGATGAATAGATAGGCAGAGCACTTTGAGAAACTCCTAAATAGACCAGCACCACTAAATCCACCAGACATTGACCCAACCAACGAAGACCTTCCAATCAATTGTGATAGACCAACCAGAGATGAGATCAGAAAAGCCATCACTATGATGAAGAACAGGAAGGCGGCTGGACCTGATGATATTCCAGCAGAGGCCCTGAAAGTAGATCTGGATGCTTCAGTGGAAATGCTGTACCCCCTTTTTGAGAAGATATGGGAAGAAGAAGTGATTCCGGCAGACTGGAAAGAGGGATACCTTATTCAAATCCACAAGAAAGGAGACCTCAGCAATTGTGCCAATTACAGAGGAATCACACTTCTGTCGGTGCCAGGGAAGGTCTTCAACTGAGTTCTCTTAGAGAGAATGAAGGATGCTGTCGATCCACAGCTACGAGATGAGCAGGCAGGTTTCCGGCAAAACAGATCATGCACGGACCAGATAGCAACGCTCCGCATAATAGTCGAGCAGTCTATGGAATAGAACTCCTCATTGTACATCAACTTTGTTGACTATGAGAAAGCATTTGATAGCGTGGATCGGGAGACTCTCTGGAAGCTCCTTCGGCATTATGGCATCCCAGCAAAGGTGGTTAACTTGATTAAGAACTTATATGACGGCATACACTGTAGAGTGATCCATGGATGGCAGCTTACAAACAGCTTCCAGGTGCGAACCGGAGTCAGACAAGGATGCTTGTTGTCACCATTTCTCTTTCTCCTTGTCATTGGTTGGATTATGAAGACATCCACTTATGAGCTCAGGAACAGAATTCAGTGGATGTTGTGGATCCAGCTTGATGACCTGGACTTTGCCGATGACCTTGCACTCCTTTCGCATAGCAAACAGCAGATGCAAGAGAAGGTTAACATAGTGGCAGCCACGTCATCACAGGTTGGCCTCAACATCCACAAGGAGAAGACCAAGATCCTCAAGATTAATTCCATCAGTAATGACCCAGTCACACTGAATGGAAGCCCTCTGGAAGAAGTGCAGTCCTTCACCTACCTAGGCAGCATCATCGACCAACAGAGTGGTACGGATGCAGACATCAAAGCAAGGGTCGGTAAGGCAAGAGCAGCTTTCGTACAGCTCAAGAACATCTGGAGCTCCAGAGAGCTGTCTTTGGCAACAAAGATTAGACTGTTCAACTCCAATGTGAAATCAGTCTTATTGTATGGAGCTGAAACCTGGAGGACAACTAAAACAATCACCAGGAAGATCCAGACCTTCATAAATAGTTGCCTTAGAAGGATTCTCCAGATCCGCTGGCCAGACACCATCAGCAACATGTACCTCTTGGAGAGGACCCGTCAACTTCCAGCAGAGGAAGAAATTAGAAGGAGAAGGTGGGGCTGGATAGGACACACACTATGCAAGCAGCCAACCAACATCACTAGACAGGCATTGCGGTGGAACCCCCAAGGCAAGCGGAAAAGAGACCATCCAAGAAACACCTGGCGACGCGACCCTCAAGCTGATAGCATAAAAATGGGCTATACCTGGAACCAGCTAGAGCAAATGGCCCAGGATAGAGGACTCTGGAGATCTGTGGTTGGCGGCCCATACCCCGATTGGGGTGACGGGCATGAGTGAGTGAGTGAATAACACTTTAAATCAGCTGATGATTGGACCCTTGATTTTCAGGGATCCTGAGAGTGACACTGTCATTTGTTCAGAGAAGCAAACCAGAGCATGTTAAAAATGTATCCAGTCAAAACAGCTCAAAGTTCAAACCCTGCATACTTTAGGATGAACTGTTTGTAAATGAGTGATGGAGTAAGATGTAGTTATAAAAAATCTTTGCTAAATAATGTTTAATGAGTATTTATAAGAAAATTATTATCTGGCATAGACAATCATTAACAGAAAAAAGCACAATAATTTGCACGATCATCTCCATAGATTATTCATTATCTAGCTAGCTAGCTGACATAATTCACAATCAAATAGAAATCTGTCATTATGACTAAATTAGGTTGGGTGTTAGGACAAGGAATGGTCCTGTCTGTCTGTCTATCTAATCACATACTCTGCTTTTGTCTGTCATACATGTAGTGTACACAGCCATGCACAAAGATGGTATTCCAATATAAGTAACAGGCCAACTTCTGAGACCTCTTCTCAACTTGAAGGTGAGTAGATTGACATGGGATGGTGTATGGAACACCAGATCAGTGCATGTGATGACACTTTTCTACTTACATCACGGTTAAAACAAAATGACCCAAGACAAGAAACTTACACTGGTGTTCATGTCACTACTGAATGCAGCCCAGAGCCTTTGGGCCAGAACCTCTTCAGTATGAAACTGGTGATGTTTATGGGTCATCTCTGCATTGGGGCTGGTCTAGCTGAGTTGGGAAATCT
>NW_020674449.1:0-542 GCF_002925995.2 Terrapene triunguis
GCACCGCACCCCCCCCCGTGCCCTCCTCAACAGTCCGTTTCAGGGGACGGGACAGGAGAATCCCACGTCGACCTCAGAGCTTCCTCGCATGCGATGGTTTCCACTCCGGGGAATTACAAACGAGAGGACCGGCACCGTCTACACTCCAGACGCTTTGCGTCGGGGGACGGGACAAAAGGACCCCACGTCGACCCTAGAGCTTCTCCGTACGCAATGGCACCCACTCCGAGGAATTACGGGCGAGAGGCTCAGTACCGTCCACCCTCCTAACGCGACCGGAGGCACCACACCACCCCAGGAGCAAAGTTGGCAAAGTCACTCAAAACACACAAACCCCTCCACAGTCTCTCGAATCAGGAACACAGGTCTCCGGACTCCGCGACGGGGAAAGCAGCTCCCACGCTGACAGCAGCGGGCGGCAGGCGTCCGGCCAGGCAGGGCAGGCAAGCAAGCAGGCAGGCAGGGGGGCCCCCAGACGGTGTTGATGCTGGGGGAGCCGGTGCTTCTCCCTCCGGAGGCGAGGGGGGGGGCAGGCCGGCAAG
>NW_020674449.1:642-2465 GCF_002925995.2 Terrapene triunguis
CCCCCCCCCCGTGCCCTCCTCAACAGTCCGTTTCAGGGGACGGGACAAGAGAATCCCACGTCGACCTCAGAGCTTCCTCGCACGCGATGGTTTCCACTCCGAGGAATTACAAACGAGAGGACCGGCACCGTCTACACTCCAGACGCTTTGCGTCGGGGGACGGGACAAAAGGACCCTACATCGACCCCAGGGCTTCTCCGTACGTGATGGCACCCACTCCGAGGAATTACGGGTGAGAGGCTCAGTTCCGTCCACCCTCCGAACGTGACTGGAGGCACCACACCACCCCAGGAGCAAAGTTGGCAAAGTCACTCAAAACACACAAACCCCTCCACAGTCTCTCGAATCAGGAACACAGGTCTCCGGACTCCGCGACGGAGATAGCAGCTCTCACTCGGGTAGCAGCGGGCGGCAGGCGTCCGGCCAGGCAGGGCAGGCAAGCAAGCAAGCAAGCAGGCAGGGGGGCCCCCAGACGGTGTTGATGCTGAGGGGGCCGGTGCTTCTCCCTCCGGAGGCGAGGGGGGGGGGCGGCCGGGCAAGGCCCCCCCCTCCGCACTCCCTCCCTCCCTCAGCAGCAACGGCAGCAACGGCAGGGGAGGGCTAGAGGGAGAAAGGAGCCAGAGCACCAGCAAAATGCGACCGACCTTGTAGTGAGTCCATATTGGTTAACCGGGAAGGGGGCGGGCTTACCCGCCCACTGCTAAAGGCCCCTCCCCCAGCCTAGCGGGAGGGACCACTGGACCCAGAAACCAAGTAATTCCTTGGGACAACTGATAAAAAAACAGGGAGTGAGGTGACGGTTAAAGGTTCAAAATCAGGGAACCAAATGGGGACACCGAGCAAAGGACCCCGGACAGCGCCCACTGCTCCTCAAAGGTGGTAAGGGAGCCAGCGGACGCTGCCCAGTGGAACTCCGCCCGGAGACGTGAAACCAAAAAATTACGGAAGTAGGCCCCACAGTCGCAGAGCACCCCCTCGGTCAACATCTTCTCCCTGGTATTATAGATGGTAAGCTTAGCTAGGGCCAGGAAGAGGTTGACAAGGAGGTCTCGCGACTTCGTGGGGCCACGGATAGGGTGTGCGTAAATAAACAGGTGTGGGGAAAAGTGCAGCCAGAACCTCAACAAGAGGTTCTGGAGGAGCCGAAACAGGGGCTGCAGCCTGGCGCACTCAAGGTATGCGTGCGCCAGGGTCTCCCGTAGGCCGCAAAACGGGCAGGCCTCGGGAATGGGAGTGAACCGCGCTAAGTACACGCCCGTGCTCACGGCTCCGTGAAGGAGCCGCCAACCAATATCCCCGGCGGGTCTGGGAACTAAGGTGGAATAAAGACTGGCCCACCGGGGTTTCTCACCCTCCACAGGTAGTAGATAGTCCCGCCATTTGGTATCGGGGCGGGACACGAGGGTGAGAAAATGTAACGTGTGGAGCACGAGCGTGTACAGGTGGTCTCTAGGCGCGGTTCGAAACCGGACCGGCTGCAAAGCGTGCAGCCGGCTTGGGTTGTGGGATCGGGGAAATCGGGGGGGCTCACGGGACAGGGGCCCAATAAAAAGATCCGGAGGGCCCGGGGTGAGGGGTGGGCGGGGAGCGCCTGCCCGCAGGGTCCGCCACAGGAAATCGAGAGCGGGAGGTGACAACGCAGCGCCCACCTCCTGGAGTACACGCAGAGGGGTCGTGAGGGTGGAGAGCCCCATGCGCCGACCAAGCGTGCGGGGATCCACCCAGTCCCCTCTGGTGTAGTCCAGGAGGTCTCCGACCCTGGTGGTTTCCGCCAGGACCAACCTCCGGCTCACCGAGGGTGACTCCGCCACCTGCACACGGAG
>NW_020674450.1:0-602 GCF_002925995.2 Terrapene triunguis
CTGAATAGTAAAGTTTCAAAGCTGTATTTAGTCAATGTTCAGTTGTATAAAGAACAACTGTAACATTTTGTTGCGAGTTACAAATATTTCAGATATCAGAGGGGTAGCCGTGTTAGTCTGGATCTCTAAAAAGCGACAAAAAGTCCTGTGGCACCTTATAGACTAACAGATGTATTGGAGCATGAGCTTTCATGGGTGAATACTCACTTCGTCAGATGCACGTAGTGGAAATTTCCAGAGGCAGGTATAAATATGCAAGCAAGAATCAGTCTAGAGATAACGAGGCGAGTTCAATCAGGGAGGATGAGGCCTTCTTCTAGCAGTTGAGGTGTGAACACCAAGGGAGGAGAAACTGCTTTTGTAGTTGGCTAGCCATTCACAATCTTTGTTTAATTCTGAGCTGATGGTGTCAAATTTGCAAAATTGTTTCTGGGATCTATCATATGTGATGATACAGAGCCTGTCTGGAGAGTGAAACTGATCATTCAGAGAAACACTATTGACTTTGAAATTAACTTAGGAGCCCATGTAACAGTCGCAGGGCCGGCTCTGCCATTTTTGCCGCCCCAGGCAAAAAAGCCTCCGGCCGCCCCCCCCCCTGC
>NW_020674450.1:702-1487 GCF_002925995.2 Terrapene triunguis
CGGGGCTCCGCTCTCCCCCCGGCGGCCAGAGCGCAGGGGGCAGGTGGCCGGGGGGGAGGGCGCCGGGGGGGAGGGCGGCCAGAGCGCCGGGGGGAGGGCGGCAAGCCCGGCCGTGGCCCCGCTCTCCCCGGCGGCCGGAGCGCCGCGCCGCCCCCCTCCAGGTGCCGCCCCAAGCACAAGCTTGGTGGGCTGGTGCCTGGAGCCGGCCCTGAACAGTCATCTCAGATGGGCCTTACAATCACCTTCAACCCCTCCCAGAGCTGAAGTCACCTGACACAGCTCTGACTAGCCCTGGAGGCATTCTGAATTGCATGGGACAGTTCACAACAGAAATATCTTTCAAAGACAAAAACTTCTCATTCAGAGTGCATGTGATCAAAGGATCAAAGATCAACAGTGTTCTCCACCTCAGTGTAGCAGCCATGATGGGCCTAATGAGAAAAGCAGAAGAACTTGACTGAGGGATTTTTGAAAGGAGACCCAGTACAACTAAACTCAAGATAAAATGCTGGAGCATACAATCAACAGATGCAACAGAGCAAACTCTACGGATGGCAGATGCAGAACAAGAGAAAGAAAACTCAGAGATTCCAAACAGGCCTCAGGCAGTCATTGCAGCTGATGGAAAGTCAGATGACTGAGTTGTTACTTGTTTGGGTTGGGTAATTAGAAAAGTAGTACCACTGACAGATGTTAGGGCTTTTTCCCTTGCCCCTCTCTTGGTTTTTATCACGCAATCAGAAAGCAGAAGACCATAGTCCAAGTGCAGGCAATGCAATGTTTAT
>NW_020674451.1:0-2923 GCF_002925995.2 Terrapene triunguis
ACCGTATCAAACGCTTTACTAAAATCGAGGTATATTAGATCCACCGCATTTCCTTTATCTAGAAGGTCTGTTACTTTCTCAAAGAAGGAGGAGATCAGGTTGGTTTGGCACGATCTGCCTTTCGTAAACCCATGTTGTAATTTGTCCCAATTGCCATTCACCTCAAGGTCCTTAACTACTTTCTCCTTCAAAATTTTTTCCAAGACCTTGCATACTACAGATGTTAAACTAACAGGCCTGTAGTTACCCGGGTCACTTTTTTTCCCTTTCTTGAAAATAGGAACCACATTAGCTATTTTCCAGTCCAACGGTACCACCCCCGAGTTTACAGATTCATTAAAAATTATCGCTAAGGGGCTTGCAATTTCTCGCACCAGTTCCTTCAATATTCTCGGATGAAGATCATCCGGTCCGCCCGATTTAGTCCCGTTTAGCTGTTCAGGTTTGGCTTCCACCTCTGATACGGTAATGTCAATCCCCCCTCCTATATTCCCCTCTGTCCTGCTGCCTCTATTCCTAAGCCCTTCATTAGACTTATTAAAGACCGATGCAAAATATTCATTTAGATATTGTGCCATGCCTAGATTACCCTTAATCTCCACTCCATCTACATTCTTCAGCGGTCCCACGTCCTCTTTGTTTTCTTCCTATTTATATGGCTATAAAATCTCTTACTATTGGTTTTAATTCCCCTCGCAAGGTCCAACTCTACACGGCTTTTGGCCTTTCTCACTGCATCTCTACATGCTCTGACCTCAATAAGGTAGGTTTCCTTGCTGATCCCTCCCCTCTTCCATTCTTTGTATGCTTTCTGTTTTTTCTTAATCGCCCCTTTGAGACGCCCGCTCATCCAGCTAGGTCTAAATCTCCTGCCTACTAACCGTTTTCCCTTTCTTGGGATACAGGCCTCGGACAGCTCATGCAACTTCAACTTGAAATAATCCCACGCGCCATCTGCCTTTAGATCCCTAAATATGTGTGCCCAATCCACTTCCCTAAGTAGTTGCCTTAATTTATTAAAGTTGGCCTTTTTGAAATCATAAACCTTAGTCACATGTCCAGGGAGGATTCTTATTTTATCTGAACCGGATTTATTTCCTGATCCCTGTTCTTTGCACTGAAGCCTGGCCTCTGAATCTTTCAGCAGGTTACAGCACAGCACAGCACACGCCCTCAATACCTGATCCGGCTAGCACTCTGAAATGCACCTCATGTGCAGCATGGCTAACATTACTCCAAGACCTGTTTTTCTGACAGTTCCTGACGTTTGAGTACTTGTAAATGCAACATTGAGGTTAAAGTTTGAGGTCTTTGCATTTCATTTCCCTTTAAAAAAAAAAAAAAAATCAGCAAAAAAACCCCCAAACAAATGGCCTCACTAGTGATTTCACTCTGGTCTCTATTATTTTATTAAAAGCCCTGTACTATTATTAATTCCATAGGCTTTCGATCAGGTACTTGGAAATTGAGACTCCCTCTAGCCCCTCAGGAAGGGTATCAAGTGATATTATGTATTTACTCTCCTTCACAGCCACATAAACAACAACTCCAAGATCAAACTGTGAACTTTGCATAAGCAGAAGTGAATTTTCAATCTCTCAACTCCATTACTTTCCATGTGTCCCATAAAACAGCTGACACTTCTTCAGAGGGTGGAAAAAGCTTTGACCTTTTAAGTTCAGCCGTTTTTGAGAATTTCTCCATTTTAAATTGTATTTTAAAAGAAAAGGAAGATTGGAATAATGCCTTTTTTGCTTATTTAAAAAAAAAAAAAAGAGTCTGAAGAAGGTCTGAAAGCCTTCTTGTTTTCTTTTAATTTTTTTTCCAGCTCATCTTTTTACCTTAGAAATACTGGTCTTTCCTGTTTCTGCTAGATGTCTCCTTAGAGACAAAACTGAAGTGGGAGTGCTCTCATTCCTCAGTTGAAGAAACGCAAGTGTTGAGTCTTTCACAAACTTCTCTCTCTCAATTATTTGGCAAGTGTTTGTATTAATTAAAACAAAAATTATTTCCCTCTTCCTGTACATTGCTCAGGGCTGTGAAAAATTTCATGCCATGTGTGACATTGATAAACCAACCTAAGCCCTGTCATAGGCGCTGCTAGGTCAATGGAAGAATTCTTCCATTAACCCAGTTCCCACCGCTCAGCTCTCGCTGATTAACTACAGCAACAGAAGAACCCTTTCTGTTGCCATAGTAAGCGTCTACACTACAGTGACGACACCACAGCTATATCGCTGTAATATTTCTAGTATAGACATTGCCTATGAAAGTAGGGAAAGAAATAGACTAATTGTCTGGGGACTTTCCTCAAGCTTTCACTTTCTACCTTTGGGCAATCATGGCCAGTTTCAATCTAGAAGGAGAATTTCTGGGAGAGTTAAGTGTGTGATGAAAATGGGCACACAATGGACATCTGCATATCTAACCAAGGATCTCAAAGCACTTTCACAAACATTAAATATTGAATCCTCACAAACCCATATGAAGCCAGGAATACTACGTAGAGACCAGTCAGTTATTACCCCCATTCATGGAGTTGCAGATATGCAAAGCAACTTCCCCATGTTCACACAGTGAGCCAGAGAGTGAAGGCATGAGTTTGGATTCTCAGTCCCCTGCTCTAATCGTTGGACAATGCTGCCTCCAAGATGCAAACAGACAACTCGTACCAACAACCTGAATGGAGTTCTTTTTGCCACAGCCTCCTTGGTTACCTCATCCTGAGCATCCTTCTTGATCAGGAAGGGCAGATTTCTGGCTGTTGCCATGAGTATGTCAGCCGCTTGCTCCGTGGACAGAAAAGGCAGGATCCGGGCAACCATACGCTTCCCTTTCCGGATACACATGATTTGCACAAAGTGGTCGTCACTTGGCCTGCCAAGAGGAGAACGTTCGGACTGTCATTAGCCAGATATAGGAA
>NW_020674451.1:2933-3332 GCF_002925995.2 Terrapene triunguis
CCTGCCAAGAGGAGAACGTTCGGACTGTCATTAGCCAGATATAGGAATGACCCCTTAGTTCACAGTGGGTGTATGCAAGGGACTCACAGGAGACCCCACGTCCCTGTAACATGGGCCTGCATTTGTGACCTCTCCCCAGCCAGAAAGAATACCTTCCCAAAAGCATCGCTGATCTGGCCTGAAGAGAAGCACATGGGGGGAAAAAATAAATCACACAATGCTGCTTCATGCCTTCAAGCTTCCTTTTAGTAGTTTATTATAATGGGGACAACAATGACAGCTCTAGCTAAAGTCGCATAACAGTTTCCATGCTGAGCCCTCCCCACATGTGTTAGCTCCTCCTCATTTACAGGGTTGAAGTTTTCCAGGCTTGGGCAGAAGTCAACTTTTTGTTTTTTT
>NW_020674452.1:0-536 GCF_002925995.2 Terrapene triunguis
TTTGGGGAAGGGGCGGAGTTGGGGCGGGGGGCGTGGGCGGGGCTGGGGGCGGGGCCGGGGCCCCGTGGAGTGTCCTCCTTTTGGAGGCTCAAAATATGGTAACCCTAGGCACAAAAGCCTCTCAAAGCTCCAGGGACCACAGGGAGGACTGTACATGCTGCATGGCCCTTTTAAGAGGGTGTAGCACGTACTCTCTGCACCTAGGGTTGCCAACTTTCTAATTGCAGAAAACTGAACACCCTTGCCTCGCCCCTGCTCCGCCCCTTCCCGAGGCCCCGCCCTGCCCCACCTTTCTCTGAGGCCTTACCCCTGCTCAGTTCATCTCCCCTCCCTCAGTCACTTGCTCTCCCCCACCCTTGTTCACTTGCTCATTTTAATCGGGTTGGGGCAGTGGGTTGGGGTGAGGGAGAGGGAGAGGGTGAGGGAGAGGGCTCTGGCTAGGGGTGCAGGCTCTGGGGTAGGGTCGGGGATGAGGGGTTGGGGTGCAGGATGGGGCTCCGGGCTGGGGGGTGGGGCTGAGGGGTTCAGCGTGTGGG
>NW_020674452.1:636-1172 GCF_002925995.2 Terrapene triunguis
TTTGGGGAAGGGGCGGAGTTGGGGCGGGGGGCGTGGGCGGGGCTGGGGGCGGGGCCGGGGCCCCGTGGAGTGTCCTCCTTTTGGAGGCTCAAAATATGGTAACCCTAGGCACAAAAGCCTCTCAAAGCTCCAGGGACCACAGGGAGGACTGTACATGCTGCATGGCCCTTTTAAGAGGGTGTAGCACGTACTCTCTGCACCTAGGGTTGCCAACTTTCTAATTGCAGAAAACTGAACACCCTTGCCTCGCCCCTGCTCCGCCCCTTCCCGAGGCCCCGCCCTGCCCCACCTTTCTCTGAGGCCTTACCCCTGCTCAGTTCATCTCCCCTCCCTCAGTCACTTGCTCTCCCCCACCCTTGTTCACTTGCTCATTTTAATCGGGTTGGGGCAGTGGGTTGGGGTGAGGGAGAGGGAGAGGGTGAGGGAGAGGGCTCTGGCTAGGGGTGCAGGCTCTGGGGTAGGGTCGGGGATGAGGGGTTGGGGTGCAGGATGGGGCTCCGGGCTGGGGGGTGGGGCTGAGGGGTTCAGCGTGTGGG
>NW_020674453.1:0-1208 GCF_002925995.2 Terrapene triunguis
GGCAGAATGGTCCCACGGGCCGTAGTTTGCCCACCTCTGCTTTAGGGCATAATTAACAGGTGTCCTATAACATGACATTCCTTGCACTTTAGGATTTGCTTTGGGGATATGTCACATTTAACCACCTTTAATCCCTTTTCAACAAGACAAAGAATTATAAGTAATATGTTCAAAAGCACCTCTGAGACTTAAACGCCTAAGTGCCTAAGGTCCAGATTTGTAAAGGCATTTAGGCAGTGCTACAACAGTGTTGCAACTCCTATCTGACTGTTTTCATTTCATTTCATTTTCAAAAGTGACTTAGGTTCCTAAGTCCCATTGACTTTCAGTGAGACTTTGACTCCTAAATCAGCTTGGTGTTGCTGCGTTGAGCAGAGCAATGCCTAAATACCTTTAAAAATCTGGTCCTAAGTCAGTTTCTAAGTCACTTTTGAAATTGGGACTTGGGCTCCTAAGTCATTTATGGTACTATTTTCAAAAGAATTTATATCTAAAGTCTAAATTCTGCCAAAACCACACTTTCTATTTTATGAAATAAATAGTCCTGATTCCCATTAAGTCAATGGATTACAGCACACTGGCAATTGAGATATTCCTTTGGCGTAAAATCACTGTCTTCACCACAGAGGTATTGACTGAAAATAAATCTACACCAGAACATTTTTCTTTGCAGAACACCCTAAAATAGTAAGTCTTTTTTATAAACAAAATATATTAGAATATGAATATTAAAGGGGAACCTCATTTAAATCTAACCATGGGGGAGAAACAAAATTCCAGCTACCCTCTATCCCAGAGGTGGGCAAACTATGGCCCACGGGCCACATCCGGCCCGCAGAACCATTCTGCCCGGCCCCTGAGCTCCTGGCCCGGGAGGCTAGCCCCTGGCCCCTCCCCCATTGTCCTCCCTCCCCCGCAGCCTCAGTTCACTGTGCCGTGGGCACAATGCTCTGGGCAGTGGGGCTGCGAGCTCCCAGGGTAGCGCAGCTGCAGAGCCCAGCCTGATCTGGTGCTCTGTGCTGCGCGGAGCGTGGCTGGCTCCAGCCAGCCACCAGTGCTCCAGGCATCGTGGTAAGCAGGCAGGGAGCAGGGGAGCGGGGTTGGATAGAGGGTAGGGGAGTTTGGGGGTGGTCAGGGGTGTGGATAGTGGTGGGGGCAGTCAGAGGGCAGGGAACAAGGGGGGTTGAATGGGGGCAGGGTTCTGGGGG
>NW_020674453.1:1218-2426 GCF_002925995.2 Terrapene triunguis
GGCAGAATGGTCCCACGGGCCGTAGTTTGCCCACCTCTGCTTTAGGGCATAATTAACAGGTGTCCTATAACATGACATTCCTTGCACTTTAGGATTTGCTTTGGGGATATGTCACATTTAACCACCTTTAATCCCTTTTCAACAAGACAAAGAATTATAAGTAATATGTTCAAAAGCACCTCTGAGACTTAAACGCCTAAGTGCCTAAGGTCCAGATTTGTAAAGGCATTTAGGCAGTGCTACAACAGTGTTGCAACTCCTATCTGACTGTTTTCATTTCATTTCATTTTCAAAAGTGACTTAGGTTCCTAAGTCCCATTGACTTTCAGTGAGACTTTGACTCCTAAATCAGCTTGGTGTTGCTGCGTTGAGCAGAGCAATGCCTAAATACCTTTAAAAATCTGGTCCTAAGTCAGTTTCTAAGTCACTTTTGAAATTGGGACTTGGGCTCCTAAGTCATTTATGGTACTATTTTCAAAAGAATTTATATCTAAAGTCTAAATTCTGCCAAAACCACACTTTCTATTTTATGAAATAAATAGTCCTGATTCCCATTAAGTCAATGGATTACAGCACACTGGCAATTGAGATATTCCTTTGGCGTAAAATCACTGTCTTCACCACAGAGGTATTGACTGAAAATAAATCTACACCAGAACATTTTTCTTTGCAGAACACCCTAAAATAGTAAGTCTTTTTTATAAACAAAATATATTAGAATATGAATATTAAAGGGGAACCTCATTTAAATCTAACCATGGGGGAGAAACAAAATTCCAGCTACCCTCTATCCCAGAGGTGGGCAAACTATGGCCCACGGGCCACATCCGGCCCGCAGAACCATTCTGCCCGGCCCCTGAGCTCCTGGCCCGGGAGGCTAGCCCCTGGCCCCTCCCCCATTGTCCTCCCTCCCCCGCAGCCTCAGTTCACTGTGCCGTGGGCACAATGCTCTGGGCAGTGGGGCTGCGAGCTCCCAGGGTAGCGCAGCTGCAGAGCCCAGCCTGATCTGGTGCTCTGTGCTGCGCGGAGCGTGGCTGGCTCCAGCCAGCCACCAGTGCTCCAGGCATCGTGGTAAGCAGGCAGGGAGCAGGGGAGCGGGGTTGGATAGAGGGTAGGGGAGTTTGGGGGTGGTCAGGGGTGTGGATAGTGGTGGGGGCAGTCAGAGGGCAGGGAACAAGGGGGGTTGAATGGGGGCAGGGTTCTGGGGG
>NW_020674454.1:0-340 GCF_002925995.2 Terrapene triunguis
CGAGGGGGACCCTGGGCAGAAGGCCCGGTGCAGGGAGACGCCCCCAGGCAAGGGTCCCTGCAGGCCAGACTTGGAGCGGGAGCATAACCCCGACAGGAGAGGGCTGATGCTGGGAAGAAGGGTTCTCCACCTAGAGCCTGAGGGTGTGTGGCCACCGTCAGTGCACATGTCTGACCTGCAGCATCCCTGCAGCACAGCCAGGGCCTGGGTAGGAGGCCTGGAACATGCTAGGAACAGACTGAACTGCTCTGGCTTTCCAGAGACGCTGTTTGTGGTTCATCCCACAGAGCGGGGTGACGTGTTTTCCTTTCACCTTTCCCATTTTTTCCTTAATTTTTTT
>NW_020674454.1:440-1977 GCF_002925995.2 Terrapene triunguis
TTTTTTTTTTAATCACTTGCTGTTTAATAAATTGTGTTTGTTCTGAACTCTATGCAATGGTCAGAGAAAAGGTCAGGGAAGCGTCCAGAGGGGAAAGAGCACCCCGGAGTGGGCCCATCCTCACCCCTGTCCCGAGTGATCACAACAAGATTGGGAGTCGAGCCCCTCAGGAATCCTGGGCCCAGCCTTGTCGGGGTTACAAGGGTTCTGCCACACAGGAGAGTGGAAGGGGAGTCCTCAGGATGAGGCAGGCTCTGGATGAAGGAAGAGGGAGCGAGGACTCAGATCCTTCTGGTATTCGATTCCACCCGGTGGGTGTATAAGCCAGGAAAATTCCTCACAATAGCGGGACTATTTCCCTGCTTACATTAATTAAGTATTTTAGGGAAAAGTGTCTGAGCCGCCACCAGCAAGAGTTCCTGGCCGCATACTGAAGCCACCAAACATTTGGTTGTGAGAAGCCCTGGGCTAGATGATCGTGATGGTCCCTTCTGACCTTAAAGTCTATGAGTCTAACACAAGCCGGACACAGAGATGCTGCAGCGCGATGGGTTGATCGCTAGGACCCAGGAGCAGTTGGGAGGCGGCTCTGGGGGGAGCGATCGCTGGGCTCAGGCCCGGCAGCAGGAAGTGACTCGCAGCCGCTGCGGTGACTCTGGCTCCCAGGCTCCTGGCGAGATCCCCGAGCCCCGGCGGCTGGTGCTGGGAGCCCGGAGCCCTGGCTGCAGCCGGGAGAGGGGAATCTCCAGCAGGGCCCTTCCCGCTGCTCCCCAGGGCAGAGCCCCCAGCCTGGCCAGGGCCCTTCCCGGCCCGGCCCCTGCCCCAGACGGGCCCGGCTCGGAGGGAAGGTAAGAGTGAAACGCCCCCCCACACCCGGGCTGCAGGGGGGGTTTGGCCCCAGGCTGCTCCCAGCGGAGCTGGCTGCGATTCCCTGCCCTGGACCCGGGAAAGCTGCCGCCAATTCCCGGTGTGTGCGGGGCGGGGGGAGCCAGGCCGGGCCGTGCTGGGACTGAGACAGGGACAGCCACAAGTGGGGGGACTGAGGGGGTGGGATCCGGAGTGCAGGGGGTAAAAGACCCCCAGATGGGGTGAGCCCGCTGCAGTGGTTGCAAAAATAAGGGGGGTGGGGGAATAGGGGCTTTTTCCCCCTCTTTGGCGGGATCTCAGCTCCCATTTCCCTGGGCCGTGTCCTTAAAGGCCCTGTGCATCGCAGAGCCTGGACAGGGCCCCTCTCCTGTATAAGATGCTACTGAGCTGCTAAAAGAGACTCGATCCAGCGAAATATTTACAGACGTCCCCCCAACCCAACAACTATCATTGTCACACTTACTTACTTTTAGTGTTTAAAAGAATCCAGTTCACAGTTTCTATGTCTGGGTAAAGCCGCCCAGCGCTTCATAAATGTGTCTTAGCCAGGGTGCCTGTTCCCCTGCATTTAGACTCCTCTTGGAATCCAGTCTGTGCAGTTTCACGCCTTTAAATTAGTTCCTTTTTAAAAATATTATTTATATTACTCAGAGCTCTTCATCCTAAACTT
>NW_020674455.1:0-1059 GCF_002925995.2 Terrapene triunguis
AAAAAGGGGGGAAAACAACCCCCTTAACCCCCGCTAACAATTTACAACTATACAAGAACCAAACAACTAACTATCTAAAGAACTTTAATAACTATACACAACTATCTACACTAATGAGAATGAGAAAGCTAGGGAGAGTAGAGATCAGCTATGCCGCGCTCCACTGTTCCAACGACCGTCAGGGGCGGTAAGAAGGAACTGAGGGGGCGCTGGGTCGGCTGGGGTATATATCCAGCGCCATGAAGGCGCCAGTCCAGGGGGCTCCACAGCCGACCCACCGGGGGTTGCTAGGGTAAAATCTTCCGACGATCGTGCACGCGGCGTGCGCACACCTAACTGGAACGGATATGAGCAAGCACTCGAAGAAGAACAACCTTCAAATCATAGAATCATAGAATATCAGGGTTGGAAGGAACCTCAGAAGGTCATCTAGTCCAACCCCCTGCTCAAAGCAGGACCAATTCCCAACTAAATCATCCCAGCCAGGGCTTTGTCAATCCAGGCCTTAAAAACCTCCAAGGAAGGAGATTCCACCACCTCCCTAGGTAAAGTAGAGAGCAAAGCAGATCACCGGCCTGCAGAGGGCGCTCCGGAGGCTGGGTCGAGCTAATTCCCTGGACGACCAGCAGGAGGCGCCACAAGGGTGAGTCCGCTCGTGTTACATATGGTGGAGAATCGCCACAAAGCTGCCACTGATGTTGGTCATAGTTTATGCACCTCAAAAGTTGTTTCATGTTGTCATAGGTTTCCTTCATATGGACTGCATGACCAACTGGAATTGATGGCAAAACATTGCCATTATGCAGTAAAACAGCTTTAAGACTCGTCTTCGATGAATCAATGAACAATCTCCACTCATCTGGATCGTGAACGATGTTGAGGGCTGCCATCACACCATCGATGTTGTTGCAGGCTACAAGATCACCTTCCATGAAGAAGAATGGGACAAGATCCTTTTGACCGTCACGGAACACGGAAACCCCAACATCACCTGCCAGGAGATTCCACTGCTGTAGTCTGGAGCCCAACAGCTCTGCCTTACTCTTGGGTAGTTCCAAA
>NW_020674455.1:1069-3715 GCF_002925995.2 Terrapene triunguis
TTATGATTGCATCATCCATGACTTCTAGGAATAACATGATGCAATTCATATCATGTATGACGCAATACCAGCTTCAGATTGCATCATTCATTGTTTTGCCTAAAAAGCAAGTACTGTCCAAACCCAGTCATAGATTTATTCATAGATCCAGTCAAAGATGTATTTTAGTCATTTCTGGTTTAAATTGAGATCCCTTCCCTTTATAACTCACTTATCCTCCGCCATTCCCAAGTCAAGGGTCGTATATACTGACCCAATAGCATATCTTGAAAACTAGAGCCAATCAACAATTTTAAGCATCATTTTCGTTCTCAGTGACCCAGAATTAGTAAAGTTTGACTACATTTATTTCAGAAGCATTTTGGCTGTACAGCAGTGTTAGCTGTAGTTAGCGAATTGAACTGATTGTTTTGTGTCACCATGTATTTCAAGATTTTAGAATTAGTAGATCTCACACCTGGTTTTATTCATAGATTGAAGAGGAAAACTGGCTTTCCTGCTTTTTCAAATCCCAATCAGTTTCCCAACTTTGAATGACTTGGTCACTGAACTGAACTAGTTGAAGAAATTATTCTCAATGCACCCACAAAAAGGCTACTGCTGTCAAAAACTGGTTTAGCACTTGTAGCCGATGATTTTAGTTTATTATTCATTTATTGTGTCATGATTAATTAACATGATTAATATATAATCATTGTATACAGTTAAATTGAAGGATTATAGAAGTATAAGATTGATCAGTATTTAGAAGGAATAATTATGTATTAGATATCTAAGGCCTGGTCTACACTAGGAGGTGAGATCGATCTACGTTACGCAACTTCAGCTACGTGAATAACCTAGCTGAAGTCGACGTACTTAGATCGACTTACTGTGGTGTCTTCAGCGCAGTGAGTCAACTGCTGCCGCTCACCGGTCATCTCTGCCTGCACCTCTCGCCGAGCTGGAGTACAAGAGTTGATGGGAGAGCACTCGGGGTCGATTTATCGCGTCTAGACTAGACGCAATAAATCAATCGCCGCTGGATCGATCGCTGCCCGCCGATCCGGCCGGTAGTGAAGACATACCCTAAGTAAGGAGGGCTGAAATGCAAGACCTATATGCTGAGGCCTGTAAGATTTTAGCTTAGCTATTTTAGGCCTTAAGAGATAAGAAATGCTGACATAAGTAAATGACTGAAGAAGAATAACGCGATGCCATACGATTAGGGAAAAAGAGGTACTAAGGGGTGAAATTACTAAAAATTAGCCAGAAGATTAATGTTACATCTCAAAAATGCTTTAGAGGCACATTTATCTCTAATGTGTATCTTAATCACAGGATACAGGTTGTATGTCAATGCTCATGAGAATAAAAGGAACTACACATAACCTATAGGAATTGGGGTACCTTAAGTTTCTAGGGGACACCAGACCAATAAAGAAAAAGAGGGCTGACACTTTCATCTACATGCGCAGAATGTAGGTATAGTTAAAAATCACATTATAAAAAGAGGGTGCCCAGACTGGGAAAACTGAGCTTCCCATGGGAAAACTCGAACAGGAAGTATCCCTCTACTGATAACCAATCCATGAGAGACCCATCAGACCCTAACACTATCTAGGAGAATGTAAGTATGTCTGTAGCTATAATTGGTGCATGGATATATTTAGGAATGTATATACTGTGACATTCATAACTTTGTTGGTAATTTTAATAAAATTAATAAAAGATAGTACACCTTGTCCTTGTGATTGATTGTATAGGTTACTTCCCTATGGCTTCATGTGTGCATATGAGCTCTAGGTCTAAAACAGGCAGAGATAACTCTGTTGAACACGAGACTGTAGCCGCCACAGCCAAACCCTCAATGGTATAACATATCATCACTAAAATTAACTTGAAATAAAAATAAAGGCTACACACTTCAACAAACCCTGGTTCCAGGTGCTTAGCCAGAGACTTACACCAATCCAATGGCTTCACTTTCTTCAGAACTTCAGCAGCAAACATGTACTGCTTAATATTGTTTTGAATGTAAATTATTTCAGTAGATAATAAGTACTTTAGGCCTTAAAGTGTCATAATTTCACATTTAGTTTTAAATAGAAGGGTGCCAATTTCAAATTTAACTTTGAAATAGGTTTTTTAAATGTACTTAAATTACATTAAAAATTTAAATAAAAACTCATCAATTTTTATCCACACCTGCAGCTCCTGAAGTGATAGTATTTCACAGGAACCTTGTATTTCATTATAAGACCTTGTGGTGGCAGAGAAAAGGTTGAAAACATGTCCCCAGAGTACTCTAAAGGTTCAAAAACCTGATGGCAAATTTTTAAAAGAGTCCGAAATGTATTATCTACTTAAAAATCGCATTACTTTAAGCCAATCTCATGATTTTGGGGGGGGTTGACTCATGATTTTTGGGACTAGCAAGATTGGACAATATATTTATTTGTTCATTACAATCTTATTTAGTATATTTTATTTGCCCACTCTCTGCTCCCTACTTCGGTCTCTCCTTACAGGAACACAAACATAGCATTAGAATTATGGTCAAATTTTCAAAAGCCCCATATGTTCAAAATTAAGCAGGATCACTTCACCCAATGTTAGTGTTATGAATAATACACAATATGCACACATAAAAAGTTAGACATCTCT
>NW_020674456.1:0-617 GCF_002925995.2 Terrapene triunguis
GGGGGGTGAGGGCCGACTCGCCATCACAGCCTGGTTACCGGGCCCTGCTCCCCGGTGAGGTTTGGTTGCACACCAGTACACAAGCACTAGTGACCCTGAGGCGGCCCATGTACCGGGGGCTGGTCCCTGGGGGGAGCAGTGGGGGTGGCCAGGATCCCCGGTGTCACTGCTGAGCCCCGCCCCAGACTTGCCTGGGACCCCAGACCCCCTCCCCTCTCGGGTGTGTGTGTGTGAGACGGAGTAGGGCGTATTAACCTGGTAATGTTGCGTGGGAGTTTTATCAGTTTACTGTCTGCATTGATACTAGATGGGGGTGGGAAATAAGGGGGGGACTTCACTGACGGACGACACTTGAGGGCCAGCAGGTAAAGGCTGGCGCTGGCCCTTTGTGACGAACTGGGTCTGTTCTTACTGTGGTCTGTGAATGCTGACAGGGGAGGGTGGCTGGGACGGTCTGCATTGGGGGATGGGAGACTGACTGAAAATACCTGAGCCTGTAACATGAGAACCCAGGAGGGGGCTGGGGCCAGGTGACTCCTTTGCCCGGGAGACTGAACAAAGGCTGGGGGAGGGGTCGCTGAAGGCAGAGTCTGGGAAGCTGGCTGGTGAGGTGGCTG
>NW_020674456.1:627-1863 GCF_002925995.2 Terrapene triunguis
AGTCTGGGAAGCTGGCTGGTGAGGTGGCTGGAATGCAGGGAGGGCTCCGACCCCAGGAGGTGGGCTGGGGTGCCCAAGGACCCCAAGATGGACCTAACTGTGGGGTATCCTGTTGTCTGCGCCTGCAAGACCTGTCTTGGACTGTATTCCTGTCGTCTAAATAAACCTTCTGCTTTACTGGCTGGCTGAGAGTCATGGTGAATCGCAGGACGCCGGGGGTGCAGGGCCCTGAGTCCCCCCATACTCCGCGACAACTGGTGGCAGCGGTGGGATCTACTGCACCCCGTGGACGGCGCTTCCTGCAGTAAGTGACTGGGGAGAAGTAAAGCGAAGGGGGATTGACGGGGACCAGGCATGCTGAAGAGTCAGAGAGAGACGGTTATCACCCCTGGGAGTGTGTGACCAGCGAGAAGGACTTTTGCAGTAACAGGGTCCCCCGGGGGATCGCAGCGAGCGGTCCCAGGGGCGGAGGAGTCTGCAGCTCGACCCTGGCAGAGAGGTGGTGACCTCGAGAAGGGCTGGCACACTAGGGGTCTCCCTGGAAACTGTGGGGAGCGGTGAGCACACAGGCCTGTGAGTGGCCAGCAGGAAGATGTATGCCAAGCGGCTTAAGAGCGACCTGGTGGAGCTGTGCAGGCAGAGGGGGGTGCGCATTGGGAAGCTCACCAAAGAACAGCTCATTGCCCAGCTGGAGAAGCGAGATCGCGCGAATGAACTGATCCCTGTCTCTGAGGGAAGCAGCCTGGCAGATGCAGCACAGGCCCCAGCGTCTGTCCCAGCTGGGAGTGGTCAGCCGGCTGCTGAGGGCTTCCCGAGACCCCTCCTTCCTATGCCTAGGGGAAGGGTGGGGAGGAGCCCAGCAAATACCGGGGGCGCAGTGACCCCCCCGGCCAGCAGGGGATCCTCCCGGCCACGCACGGCATCCGTGGAGCGGAATGAGCTGGAATGGGAGATAGAGCTAAAACTGAGAGAGCTGGAGGATCGTGAACACCAGAGACAGCATGAAGAGAGACAGAGGCGTCATGAACGGGAGGAGAATGAGAGACAAAGGCAGCATGAAGAAAGACAGCGTCAGCATGAACGGGAGGAGAATGAGAGACAGCGTCAGCAGGAACTGGAGCTGGCGAGGCTGAAGGACCGCGCGACCCCGGCTGCGGTGAGTGAGGGGGGACCCAGGACTGCACGGAGTTTTGATAAGTGCATCCTGGCCCCACGTAAGGAGGGGGAGGACATGGA
>NW_020674457.1:0-296 GCF_002925995.2 Terrapene triunguis
AGCAAGAAAATACTGTGATCTGGTCTAAGGCCAGGCAAGAAATAGGCTGGAGACCAGGTGTGACGGGTTGGATCACAGAAACCCCCTTGGGAGCCGCCACCCGATGTGCCAAGACTACCCCTGCTTCTGTTTTCCCTGCCAGTTCAGGACTCCAGCACCCCGTCTTGCTGAGTCAGACACTCCTGTCTGGCTCTAACACAGACCAAGGATCTGGATCACTTGTCCCAAAACTGCAAGGTTACCCAAAAACAGCTCACAGGAGTGTGCTTGTCTTTAGCACTCAGATGCCCAACTCC
>NW_020674457.1:306-1556 GCF_002925995.2 Terrapene triunguis
TATTATCATGTTTTTATAAAACCATGTAGACTGCACAACGTCACACCAGGCACATCCAACCAACAGAGTAAAGCAGCTGGGAGGGACATCCCCACCCCTCAACATGACAATCTGCCTCCACAATGCTCTATTATTGTTCTTATAGCAGCACTTAGGGGGGTCTGCTGTGCAAGGTGCTGCACTTACCCATAGGAAGAGAGTCCCTGCCTCAAAGAGCTTACAGGGTAAATAGACAAAGGAAGGCTCATTATCCCCCTTTTACAGAATGGGAAACTGAGGTACAGCACCATGAAGTGACTTGTCCAAGGTCACACAGAGAGCCTCTGGCACAGGCAGGAACCCAAAGCCAATCTCCTGCGTCGCAGTCCAGAGCGGGGCCATCCATACTAGTCCCACGTCCAACAGCAGTCACAGTCCTAATTGATTATGTACTTTTAACCCCAAATGAGAAGTGGAGGGCGAGCACCAGGGGCTGCGAGCTACGTGCCAGCCAAGGAGCAGCCCCTGCCTTGAGGCGGTCAGTCGGGAGGCACCAGCAAGGCAGATCGCAGTGTTATGGAGGTGCTACCACCGACAGGCTTCCAAGAGGAGTTGCGTCCTGAGGAGACAGCGAGAGGAGCACAAGGAGATGTAGCCTCACTGGGAGGCTAAGCAGTAGCACCAGCTAGGGAATAGGAGGAGGAGATGGTGGAAGCAGAAAGGATAAGACCCTAATGTGGCGGGGGGGGGTGCCAGGGACTGGAGCCATGCAGGACTCAGAAGCTGGGGAGAAGCTTTACCTTGATGTGACCCCAGTGGGGAAGCCAAGGCAGGGATTTGAGAAGCCAATGGGTGTGGTCAGGGCTGTGGGAGATGAAGTGACGGGGCAAAATGGAGGGGCCATGTTAATCCCTCACAGTCAGAAAAGTTCTTGACTTTCCCTGTACAAGTGCTTAGGGGGCTAGGAGGAGGGAGTGCCTCAGAGGTCAGTTGGTCTTTATGAAGGGGGCAGGGATCAGCAAGATCACAGAGCAAAGGTCTGAGCTGGCACCCGGCCTGGCTCATGGGCAAATCCCCACCTCCAAGTTAGTGAGACTGAAGCCCCACAGGGTTATTTCTTGGGGAGGGCAGAGGAGGAGTTGGCTGGGGAGTCTGTGGTGGAGAAGGGAAGGAAGCTGCTGGGTAATGTGGGAGACGGGCATTGCTGCAGGCAAAGGAAGCTGCAGCGTGGCCCATCACCACCTCTGAGGCAGCCAGGGCCGAGTGGTTTT
>NW_020674458.1:0-342 GCF_002925995.2 Terrapene triunguis
AGGCAGCAGGTTGCAGAACTTCATCCGTCCCCATCAATTCAGCCCCATTCCTTCCCTCAGCCCCACCCATGTGGGAAAACTGCCTGCAAAATACTGCACCTGAAACCACCACTGAACACAAGCCAGTCTCTGCACACACAGGCCGGCCATCCGGTCCCAACCCCAGCCTGGTGATCCAGTGCTGGGAGAGCACCCCCTCCCCACACACACAGTCCCTGCACGGGCTGGCGATCCAGTGACGGGAGAGCCCCCTGCCTCCCTCAGTCTCTGCACAGGCAGGGAGAGCCCCCAGGCGCTCTCTCACACACACACACACACACACACACACACACACACAGTCCC
>NW_020674458.1:352-1734 GCF_002925995.2 Terrapene triunguis
CACACACACACACACACACACACACACACACACACAGTCCCTGCACGACGGGCCCGCAATCCAGTGCCGGGAGAGCCCCCTGCCCCCATCCCATGCTGTGGCCAGGTCCTCGGTTGCTGCTTGGATTGGCAATCCAGTAACGCTGGTGCCCACTGTGTGGGACCCAGGGAGCCACAGGCCTGTGAACTGTTCTGCCCCCGGCCCTGCATCTTTGGATGGCCACAGCTCTTCCCCACGCAGCAGCACTCTCTGGATCCCTGTGCAATGGCTGAAGTGAAGAGGGGCCTGGGCAAGTCCCGTCCCCTCGGTGTGCCCCCGTGTGCCCACCCACAGACGAGGGCAACACCTCCCTCCCCAGAGTCACTATCCACCAGGCACTCTGGAAATGGAGAGCGTTATGCACGTGCTGAGCCCCACCCCAACCTCCAGGATTGGGCCTAGCCCAGCAGCTCAGCCGTGTCTCGGTGACCAGGGCTCCTACACACTGCAGTGATACAAATGACAACCACTCCCAAGGCCGCCAGCCCCAGTTGAGCTCGGGAGGCCTGACAGGTGAAGGGCACAGCTGTGTGTACTGGGACCAGGCTACCGCCCAGCGTCCCTGGACTACCACCCACCCCCCTCAGGGTCAGAGCTCAGCGGCTGGGCCTGGGCCAGGGCCAGGGGGCCCTTGGAGCCCTGCATCCCTCTCTGCTGGCATCATCCCACCCAACACTGGCCCCTCACTTCATTACCCAACCCCCCTCCACTGTTTACAGAGGCCTGAGGAGAACCACCAGGGGATGAGCTGAAATATCAAGGCCGGGCTGCTGGCTCCCAGCTCCTCCTCCAGCTCCGTCCTGCTGAGCAGCCGCTGCTGACTTGGCACTTCCAGGAGCTGATCTGAAAAACAAACCGAGCCCCAGAGGGAAACCAGCACCGAGGTCAAAGCAGCCAAACCCACAGAGGCAGAGCCCCTACGGATACTGTACTGCTGCCGCCCACGCTCAGAGCTTCCTAGGGCCCCTTTTCAGCCCTACCCGCCAAACTGTGCCAGCATCGACCGGGATCCAGGAGGGCTGCCAAGCATGTCTGCCCTGCCCCTGTGGGCTGGGATGGTTTTTCTGACAAACCACGCTGCGAATCACTCCACCGAGCCTGGACACGGGCCACTGCCCTGCAGTGGCAGCAGGCAAGTCTGGCTGACAGGAGCAGGCTGCGGCAGTCCAGCGCGCTGTACATGTGTGCCCCCCTGCCAGCCCGCACAAAGCCGGTGAACCCCTATTTAGGCATCCCTGCCCCTTTAAGATGAAGCATAGAGGTTAATAACAGGGAACTTCGCTCGCTCTCTCTCACTCATGCAAAGCCACTCCTCACCTCCATGGCCACAAAGGTCCCCCCCC
>NW_020674459.1:0-1015 GCF_002925995.2 Terrapene triunguis
ATGCTAAACAATGTTTTGAGAGATCATATGTTCCACACAGCATCAGTGTAATAGTCCGGTGCGGGAGCTGTGCCCTCTCAGGGGCCGTCGGGAGCCAGGCCGAGTCACTACACGGCCCCCAAGTCGGTCCTCGGGTTCCGAAGGTCTTGGGGTTCTGCCCCTCAGGCAGGGGATAAACGAAAGCACAAGGTTAGATAGGCCCAAACGCTAGCTCAGGGCGGGGCCACACACAAGGGTCCGAGGGGCTCAGCACCTTCCTACAGGCTGAGCCAATACCGCAAATAGCTAAGCCCCTGCCCTCAGTCAGGGCGGGGCACCTAACCCTTAGGGTTAGGGATTTTGGGCGCCAGTCCTTGCCTCAGGGGTTGGGCAAGAACACTACTCTCTGGGCTCAGTCCTTGCAGCAGGAGCTGAGCAACCACAGTTAAAGAGACCAGGCCCTTAATCAGGGCGGGGCAGCAACCAAAAGTTCAGGGCTCAGGCCCTTACGGCAGGGGCTGAGCGCAAACAAGTTCAGGACGCCCAGGCCCTTAGTCAGGGCGGGGCAGCAAACAAAAGTTCAGGGGCTCAGGCCCTTATGGCAGGGGCTGAGCGCTTTGGGGCAGTCCTGGCCCTAGGCTGGGAGGAGGAGAGACTGCCACCCGGCGTGGGGTGGCAGGGGGGAACACAGGCCCACCCACTCCACTGTGTTCCAGCCCGGGGCCCTATCCGCAGCAGTCCATCTGCTACGGGGTCAGTGGGGATCCTGACCGCAACACACTGACATGGGTTCGGGGTCTGCGATCCCCGGGCCACTTCCCATCTCCTCCTCCTCCATGGGTACCTGCTCCTCGCCGGGCTCGGCAGCAGGGTCCCACACCATAGGCTCCTCGGTTCGCTGAGGGCTGTCTAGGTCGGGTTGCTCCTCCGGTCTCGGGTCAGGGGGACGCTCGGGCCGCTCCTCGGGGTACCGCTCTCGGGGCAGGCTCGGCCAGTCTGCCTCGGGGTACCTGGCTCTGGGGAGGCTCGGCCAGTC
>NW_020674459.1:1025-1770 GCF_002925995.2 Terrapene triunguis
TCCGCCTCGGGGTACCTGGCTCTGGGGAGGCTCGGCCCGTCCGCCTCTGGGTACCTGGCTCTGGGGAGGCTCGGTCTCGCCGGAGCCCGAGCAGGAGCGTCTGGTCTCTCCGGCCGCTGGGCTCCAACTGAGTGCTGGGGCTTGGCTTTTATACTTCCTGTCCCGCCCCTTGACTTCCGGGGGGCGGGAACAGGTGCCGGTGGCTCCGCCCACTTCCGGGGGGTGGGAACAGGTGCCGGTGGTTTCGCCCACTTGGGTGCCTGTTCTGGCTCCTCTCTCTCTCAGGGGCCGTCGGGAGCCAGGCCGAGTCACTACAATCAGTTACAAATCAAGCACAAGGCAGCCTCACTAGCCATTGGTTATTTGAGAGATCCAAGTATTGAGTGTTAAGCTTGACCTCTTGCTCCTGATTGGATAAAGACGGTACGTGAAGTAGGGTCATCACTGTCAGCCCTCAGCAAAGGGATAGATTTTCACTGCTCTTTATCATCCCATTCGGGTAGGCATGTTAAAAGTTGCTGACGGGTTGGGGGAGGACAGTCACTGCAAGGTTGAGCCTTCACAAGTGAGAGGGGGCAAATGGAATCATCTGTGATCCTCATCTCCCCAAAATGTTGCTCCTCCATTATACGACATGAATAACTGGAGTCAAAATGCTAGGTAGGGCCAAGAAAAGATTTCCCATCAAAAGTGGCTTATGATTTTTAATTTATTTTTGTGAAAAGTGTCTGCTTTCTGTGAAAAA
>NW_020674460.1:0-4372 GCF_002925995.2 Terrapene triunguis
AGGCCTCTGATACCAAGGTTTATCTCTCAGGGCCTCCTCTTACTACATTCCCCCACTTTTTGTCTTTTTAAGGGGAGGATGTTTACCCATCGTCCCGGAAAAGCATAATGCATGGACTAAAGATAACCCAGCGTGCTAAACACTGTTACGTGGTTACCTTATTTTACCATCCATACACTTATGCCCCATCTGTCTCTTTAGTCTGCACATTCCCTCGTACGACTGAGGGACAGATTTTATTATCCAATTATTTTTTAGTCCCTTATGGTGGGCCTGGGAATGTTAGGCCCGGGACCATGACTGAGGAATGTAGTATTATGATTGAGCCTTAGAGGCACTCCCAAATAATTAATATATATGAATTATATGGATATGGCATATATATTTGTAGTGTGTATGGGCATATATGTATAGTATGTATGTGTACAGATGACACCACCTTATATCCAAGCATAACCATGTTTTTCCAGTCCAGTGTTGTACTTTGATCCTTTTACTTTGGTGACACAGATAGAAACACACTCCTATTAGGGCAATTCTAGTTATTACCTGTCTCATCATTAGTAGTAGGCTGAGTGTTTTGAAATATTGGGATAGGGATTGTGATAGTGTGTCCCACAGTGCTATGTATATGCAAAGTAAAACAGAAATTTGGAGTAGTGACACTACCACTGAGGCCTTTATATATAAATATATTGTAATTGGTTACTACACAGTACTGTCCATTCATGTTATAGGTTACCCTCTGGTAAGCTTTACTGGGCAGGAAACAGAAGTGGCTAGCTTCTTTGTTCCACTGGATGCGCGGCTTTGCGATACACCAGTAGTTGACATAGATCCAGTTGTTTCTTATGGATGCTGTCTTCCAGATAACCTACTGAATGGACAGTAACCAATTTATTAAATAGTGCTGTGTTAGGATTTAGTATTGGTACCCAGACACTGAACAAGATTGTTTTGAATAACATGTGCCTCAGTTAGGATGCAGTATCACTGACCCAAATTATGACTGGTACTAACAGGCCATTTGTTTACCCAATTTGTAGTTACTATGTAACTTTTTGTTTGTTTACCACTTTGTTTTTTCTTTGCCTTCACGTTGTTTGCTGCCATTTGTTTGTTGATTTTTACCTGTGTGTTGGTTAAACAGTTTAGCAAGGTTATGCATATTGTAAATGTTGTACAGCAATAATACAATACAGCAATAAGACAACAGTACAACAATAATACAGTAGTACAGCAATAATACAGTTGTTTTTACACAGTAACCAAGTTGAAATTAAATGATGGCTTATCCTGGTCCAGCTAGTGTTTTTTTAGCTGATTGTTAACTTAATTGTCCATATATGGTAGAGGTGTATTTAACCAGTCTCTTATTTATAAAGCACTTCATTTTTCTGTTTTTGATGCTTGGGGGTTTCTTCACTGTATACTGATATCATCTGGTGTCTTTAGGGTGTGATATTTTTTGGTGTCTTTGGTCTGTGGGATGCAACTTAAACAGCTAGTTAGTTAACATAATAAAGGATTTTTGTTTGTTTGTTTTTTGTTAACAAAACTTAATACACAGTTTAACTTAGTTTGTTTACAATGTAATAAGAACAATGTAATAGGGACCAAGCCTTTTATAACACAAGCTATACTTTTGCAATTGTTGTATAGACATTCATTTTCATTTGAAGTGCATTACTAATATTTTTATACGAAATGTAATGCTTAACGGAATTTCACTCTTGTTAACTGTTTAGAAGCACAACTTTAACAACCACTGCTTCCTATTAACATAACATAACAACAAAAGAAAAGCATAAAAAATTAAACCAACTATAAAATTAAACCAAAATAAATTTTAAATACAGTACTTTGAGGGTATTTGAGGGTATACTTTCATGATGCTTTGTTATGTTTGGGAGCCAAAGGTGGAAACCTGTTCAAATTGTTTGGTTAGCTTTATGCATAAATTGTTGTTTTAAAACATTTTGGTTATGATATTCTTATAACTATATTTAAAAGTGCAAACAAGTTTATAAAAAGCCCAAACAAGAAATTAACATTTTGTTAATATTACTTTTACCTTAATGTTGAGGTTTTCCCTTACATTTTTTCTTTGAATAACAAATTAAAAAAAAAAAAAATCTTAAAAAACAAAAAACTGTGATTGATAAAAGAATATTTTTCTGTTTGCAATTGCATTATTTGTTGGGGCAGAAATATATGGAAATATATGTACATATATTTGTAACTGAAACCTTTTTGAACTTTGCACAAAATATTGGTGCTAATAATACTATGATTATACCCCAACCATGATCTTAAAATAATGTGGTACCACATATATATAAATTTTTAAAAGGGTATAAAATTGACTTTTGTTGCAACAAAATAAAAATAATAAAAAATAGTCACGTGACCCACACAACATACAACACAAGACAACACACATGACATACAGGACAAACTTACAATTAAAAACAAATGGCACCAGAATTCTATTCATAACTATATAAAGTAAGATAAACAAAAATAAAAAATAAAAAGGGTTATATTTGAATAAACAAATTATTACCTTATTTAAAACTTATTACATAAATTGTTAAAAATATATTAATATTTGCCAAATGTATTGTATTAATTTGGTAACAAGGAATTTTGCATTACTTTATATTTAACATTATTTTAAAACTCTGCTATATGGAAATAAGAAAAGCCCATGTTTCAAATATTAGTGAGTGGTTAGGATTAGAAGCAGAGTGTGCATTTCTGTTGCTTGGCAACCATATCTTCAAGAAAGTTAGGAATAATTCCAGCTGTTGCATTCCTGAAGGGTTTACTTTAAATAAATCCAGTAAATTAAGTATTTTAAGTTTTTACCTTGTTTTCTTTCTGTTTCTTGTTTTATTCTGTTTTCAATCACTGTATCTTTTGGAGGTTTCTGTAAAAACTATAACTTTTAACTTTTTAAAACAAAGAGAGAGAGCAGAATTGAGGAGAGGCGGGGGAAAAGAGGGGGGTGAAGAGCAACCTAGGAAGGTAGCGAGACATGAGCCAAGAGAGATTAACTCTATCAAGATATTTGAAAGTACAGGCAGCAGGAAATTTAGCAAACTAAGAAAGCATATAAAGGACAAAACTTAACCGGTATGTAAAAATATTTGAGAAAGAAGGTTCTCTTTTCAGATGAGCGCGGAGTGTGGTTCCGTGGGTCAAAGCAGTTGGGAACTTGCACAGCTAGGAACCACGCCCCTGTTTTTTATCCTGGCTTTGAGAGGAGAATGGGGGTAGTTACCTGCTCTTGTAAAACCTGAATTTGTTCCCCCAATGTCTGTTGCTTTTGTGTGCATGCCAAATGGATGGCGGGAGTGCCCTTTTTTGCTGCAGTTAACTGGTTTTGGGTAACTCCATGTGTTAATGCATCAATTCTAGGTGTTAACTCACTCAATTTTGGTTTTTTACTTTGAAATTCTTTTTTATTCACTCCCCTGCGATCGAGTTGCAGCTCCTGTCTCCTAATGTGCTCTGTAAACTGTTCCATATTTTCCTTCATGTGATTTACCAATTCTGTGAAAGTATTGTTTGCTACTCTTTCCTTCTGTGCACTTACTTGTCCCGTTCTGACAGGCACCAGTCTAGGTCTCAGTTTAAGTTTAACTGGAACCTGGCTTTTATCATAAGGTAGTGGTTGCAATGCAGTGGACCCCGTTTCATCTTTTAATTTTACTAGGACCACCTTTTTCCATTTCTGTCCCCATTCTTCAGGCACAGGGTAGCTACCTGAAGCTTGCTGTTTACCACCAATATTTATAACAGGGGACGGCACTTTTTGCTTTTGCAGGTTTTCTACAGCTGTTTCTAATTTTTTATTTTCCTGCTTCACTTGCTCGAGCATATCATGAGTTTGGACGGCCTGTTGCCCTGCTAAGAGAGCTTGGGCTTTCCAGTGCTCGACTGCCCGGGTAAACTCTTCTACTTCTCCTGTTTTTTCTGTAACTTGTTTGGCCAGCATTCCAGCATGCTGTCTAAGCCATCTCACTGCCAGAGACATAAGTTGCAGAATTCTTGCTTTTTTACTTTTGTTACTGTTTCTCAGAGCCTCGGTTTCTACCATCGCTCTACATAAGCCAGTCCATGTTTCCCCACTCTCTTTTTTAAATTCATATGGACCCCCCTTACTGGCAATCCAGCGGGTCCAACAATTATCAAACTCCGTGGGGATCATAAGGGAGGGGATTAGGGGGTTCCCTAGCTCGAGGTTTACTGCCATGTTAGATAGCGATTCTTACCACGGCAGTTTTGCTTACTCACCAGATCAGCGGTCGGGGTCACCAGTGTTGTGAGATGCTACCGGTATGGTGCTCTGCTTTCTCCTGTGTTG
>NW_020674460.1:4382-8754 GCF_002925995.2 Terrapene triunguis
AGGCCTCTGATACCAAGGTTTATCTCTCAGGGCCTCCTCTTACTACATTCCCCCACTTTTTGTCTTTTTAAGGGGAGGATGTTTACCCATCGTCCCGGAAAAGCATAATGCATGGACTAAAGATAACCCAGCGTGCTAAACACTGTTACGTGGTTACCTTATTTTACCATCCATACACTTATGCCCCATCTGTCTCTTTAGTCTGCACATTCCCTCGTACGACTGAGGGACAGATTTTATTATCCAATTATTTTTTAGTCCCTTATGGTGGGCCTGGGAATGTTAGGCCCGGGACCATGACTGAGGAATGTAGTATTATGATTGAGCCTTAGAGGCACTCCCAAATAATTAATATATATGAATTATATGGATATGGCATATATATTTGTAGTGTGTATGGGCATATATGTATAGTATGTATGTGTACAGATGACACCACCTTATATCCAAGCATAACCATGTTTTTCCAGTCCAGTGTTGTACTTTGATCCTTTTACTTTGGTGACACAGATAGAAACACACTCCTATTAGGGCAATTCTAGTTATTACCTGTCTCATCATTAGTAGTAGGCTGAGTGTTTTGAAATATTGGGATAGGGATTGTGATAGTGTGTCCCACAGTGCTATGTATATGCAAAGTAAAACAGAAATTTGGAGTAGTGACACTACCACTGAGGCCTTTATATATAAATATATTGTAATTGGTTACTACACAGTACTGTCCATTCATGTTATAGGTTACCCTCTGGTAAGCTTTACTGGGCAGGAAACAGAAGTGGCTAGCTTCTTTGTTCCACTGGATGCGCGGCTTTGCGATACACCAGTAGTTGACATAGATCCAGTTGTTTCTTATGGATGCTGTCTTCCAGATAACCTACTGAATGGACAGTAACCAATTTATTAAATAGTGCTGTGTTAGGATTTAGTATTGGTACCCAGACACTGAACAAGATTGTTTTGAATAACATGTGCCTCAGTTAGGATGCAGTATCACTGACCCAAATTATGACTGGTACTAACAGGCCATTTGTTTACCCAATTTGTAGTTACTATGTAACTTTTTGTTTGTTTACCACTTTGTTTTTTCTTTGCCTTCACGTTGTTTGCTGCCATTTGTTTGTTGATTTTTACCTGTGTGTTGGTTAAACAGTTTAGCAAGGTTATGCATATTGTAAATGTTGTACAGCAATAATACAATACAGCAATAAGACAACAGTACAACAATAATACAGTAGTACAGCAATAATACAGTTGTTTTTACACAGTAACCAAGTTGAAATTAAATGATGGCTTATCCTGGTCCAGCTAGTGTTTTTTTAGCTGATTGTTAACTTAATTGTCCATATATGGTAGAGGTGTATTTAACCAGTCTCTTATTTATAAAGCACTTCATTTTTCTGTTTTTGATGCTTGGGGGTTTCTTCACTGTATACTGATATCATCTGGTGTCTTTAGGGTGTGATATTTTTTGGTGTCTTTGGTCTGTGGGATGCAACTTAAACAGCTAGTTAGTTAACATAATAAAGGATTTTTGTTTGTTTGTTTTTTGTTAACAAAACTTAATACACAGTTTAACTTAGTTTGTTTACAATGTAATAAGAACAATGTAATAGGGACCAAGCCTTTTATAACACAAGCTATACTTTTGCAATTGTTGTATAGACATTCATTTTCATTTGAAGTGCATTACTAATATTTTTATACGAAATGTAATGCTTAACGGAATTTCACTCTTGTTAACTGTTTAGAAGCACAACTTTAACAACCACTGCTTCCTATTAACATAACATAACAACAAAAGAAAAGCATAAAAAATTAAACCAACTATAAAATTAAACCAAAATAAATTTTAAATACAGTACTTTGAGGGTATTTGAGGGTATACTTTCATGATGCTTTGTTATGTTTGGGAGCCAAAGGTGGAAACCTGTTCAAATTGTTTGGTTAGCTTTATGCATAAATTGTTGTTTTAAAACATTTTGGTTATGATATTCTTATAACTATATTTAAAAGTGCAAACAAGTTTATAAAAAGCCCAAACAAGAAATTAACATTTTGTTAATATTACTTTTACCTTAATGTTGAGGTTTTCCCTTACATTTTTTCTTTGAATAACAAATTAAAAAAAAAAAAAATCTTAAAAAACAAAAAACTGTGATTGATAAAAGAATATTTTTCTGTTTGCAATTGCATTATTTGTTGGGGCAGAAATATATGGAAATATATGTACATATATTTGTAACTGAAACCTTTTTGAACTTTGCACAAAATATTGGTGCTAATAATACTATGATTATACCCCAACCATGATCTTAAAATAATGTGGTACCACATATATATAAATTTTTAAAAGGGTATAAAATTGACTTTTGTTGCAACAAAATAAAAATAATAAAAAATAGTCACGTGACCCACACAACATACAACACAAGACAACACACATGACATACAGGACAAACTTACAATTAAAAACAAATGGCACCAGAATTCTATTCATAACTATATAAAGTAAGATAAACAAAAATAAAAAATAAAAAGGGTTATATTTGAATAAACAAATTATTACCTTATTTAAAACTTATTACATAAATTGTTAAAAATATATTAATATTTGCCAAATGTATTGTATTAATTTGGTAACAAGGAATTTTGCATTACTTTATATTTAACATTATTTTAAAACTCTGCTATATGGAAATAAGAAAAGCCCATGTTTCAAATATTAGTGAGTGGTTAGGATTAGAAGCAGAGTGTGCATTTCTGTTGCTTGGCAACCATATCTTCAAGAAAGTTAGGAATAATTCCAGCTGTTGCATTCCTGAAGGGTTTACTTTAAATAAATCCAGTAAATTAAGTATTTTAAGTTTTTACCTTGTTTTCTTTCTGTTTCTTGTTTTATTCTGTTTTCAATCACTGTATCTTTTGGAGGTTTCTGTAAAAACTATAACTTTTAACTTTTTAAAACAAAGAGAGAGAGCAGAATTGAGGAGAGGCGGGGGAAAAGAGGGGGGTGAAGAGCAACCTAGGAAGGTAGCGAGACATGAGCCAAGAGAGATTAACTCTATCAAGATATTTGAAAGTACAGGCAGCAGGAAATTTAGCAAACTAAGAAAGCATATAAAGGACAAAACTTAACCGGTATGTAAAAATATTTGAGAAAGAAGGTTCTCTTTTCAGATGAGCGCGGAGTGTGGTTCCGTGGGTCAAAGCAGTTGGGAACTTGCACAGCTAGGAACCACGCCCCTGTTTTTTATCCTGGCTTTGAGAGGAGAATGGGGGTAGTTACCTGCTCTTGTAAAACCTGAATTTGTTCCCCCAATGTCTGTTGCTTTTGTGTGCATGCCAAATGGATGGCGGGAGTGCCCTTTTTTGCTGCAGTTAACTGGTTTTGGGTAACTCCATGTGTTAATGCATCAATTCTAGGTGTTAACTCACTCAATTTTGGTTTTTTACTTTGAAATTCTTTTTTATTCACTCCCCTGCGATCGAGTTGCAGCTCCTGTCTCCTAATGTGCTCTGTAAACTGTTCCATATTTTCCTTCATGTGATTTACCAATTCTGTGAAAGTATTGTTTGCTACTCTTTCCTTCTGTGCACTTACTTGTCCCGTTCTGACAGGCACCAGTCTAGGTCTCAGTTTAAGTTTAACTGGAACCTGGCTTTTATCATAAGGTAGTGGTTGCAATGCAGTGGACCCCGTTTCATCTTTTAATTTTACTAGGACCACCTTTTTCCATTTCTGTCCCCATTCTTCAGGCACAGGGTAGCTACCTGAAGCTTGCTGTTTACCACCAATATTTATAACAGGGGACGGCACTTTTTGCTTTTGCAGGTTTTCTACAGCTGTTTCTAATTTTTTATTTTCCTGCTTCACTTGCTCGAGCATATCATGAGTTTGGACGGCCTGTTGCCCTGCTAAGAGAGCTTGGGCTTTCCAGTGCTCGACTGCCCGGGTAAACTCTTCTACTTCTCCTGTTTTTTCTGTAACTTGTTTGGCCAGCATTCCAGCATGCTGTCTAAGCCATCTCACTGCCAGAGACATAAGTTGCAGAATTCTTGCTTTTTTACTTTTGTTACTGTTTCTCAGAGCCTCGGTTTCTACCATCGCTCTACATAAGCCAGTCCATGTTTCCCCACTCTCTTTTTTAAATTCATATGGACCCCCCTTACTGGCAATCCAGCGGGTCCAACAATTATCAAACTCCGTGGGGATCATAAGGGAGGGGATTAGGGGGTTCCCTAGCTCGAGGTTTACTGCCATGTTAGATAGCGATTCTTACCACGGCAGTTTTGCTTACTCACCAGATCAGCGGTCGGGGTCACCAGTGTTGTGAGATGCTACCGGTATGGTGCTCTGCTTTCTCCTGTGTTG
>NW_020674461.1:0-609 GCF_002925995.2 Terrapene triunguis
CCCCCCCCCCCCCCAAAAAAAATTCCCTTATCCTCGAAGAGTTGTGTTCAGCTGGGAGGGAAGAAAGCCTTCATTGCAAATATGGAAGCTATCAATTAGGGCTGTTGATTCATCGCAGTTAACTCACGCGATTAACTCAAAAAAACTAATCACGATTAACAAAATTAATCGCAGTTTTAATCGCACTGTTAAACAACAGAATACCAATTGAAATGTATTATATTTTGGATGTTCTTCTACATTTTCATATATATTGTATTCTGTGCTGTAATTAAAATCAAAGTGTATATTTTTGATTACAAATATTTGCACTGTAAAAATGATAAACAAAATAAATAGTATTTTTCAATTCACTTCGTACAAGTACTGTAGTGCAATCTCTTTGTCGTGAAAGTGCAATTTACAAATTTAGATTTTTTTTGTTACATAACTGCACTCAAAAACAAAACAATGTAAAACTTCAGAGCCTACAAGTCCACTCAGTCCTACTTTTTGTTCAGCCAATCGCTAAGACAAACAAGTTTGTTTACATTTACAGGATATAGTACTGCCATCTTCTTATTTATAATGTCACCAAAAAGTGAGAACAGGCATTTACATGGCACGTTT
>NW_020674461.1:619-1832 GCF_002925995.2 Terrapene triunguis
TTATAATGTCACCAAAAAGTGAGAACAGGCATTTACATGGCACGTTTGTAGCCAGCATTGCAAGGTATTTACGTGCCAGATATGCTAAACATTCATATGCCTCTTCATGCTTTGGCCACCATTCCAGAGGACATGCTTCCATGCTGATGATGCCCGTTAAAAAAATAATGCGTTAATTAAATTTGTGACTGAACTCCCTGGGGGAGAATTGTATGTCCCCTGCTGTTTTACCCACATTCTGCCATATATTTCATGTTATAGCAGTCTCAGATTATGACCCAGCATATTTTGTTCATTTTAAGAACACTTTCACTGCAGATTTCACAAAATGCAAAGAAGGTACCAATGTGAGATTTCTAAACATAGCTACAATACTCGACCCAAGGTTTAAGAATCTGAAGTGCCTTCCAAAATCTGAGAGGGACGAGTTGTGGAGCGTGCTTTCAGAAGTCTTAAAAGAGCAATAATCTGATGCGGAAACTACAGAACCCGAAACACCAAAAAAGAAAATCAACCTTCTGTTGGTGGCATCAGACTCAAGATAATGAAAATGAACATGCGTTGGTCCGCATTGCTTTGGATTGTTATTGAGCAGAACCCGTCATCAGCATGGACACATGTCCCCTGGAATGTTAGTTGAAGCATAAAGGGACATCTGAATCTTTAGCACATCTGGCACATAAATATCTTATGACACTGGCTACAACAGTGCCGTGAGAACGCCTGTTTTCACTTTCAGGTGACATTGTAAACAAGAAGCGGGCAGCATTATCTCCTGCAAACGTAAACAAACTTGTTTGTCTGAGCGATTGGCTGAACAAGAAGGACTGAGTGGACTTGTAGGCCCTAAAGTTTTACACTGTTTTGTTTTTGAGTGCAGTTTTTTTGTACATAAATCTACATTTGTAAATTCAACTTTCATGATAAAGAGATTGCACTACAGTACTTCTATTAGGTGAACTGAAACATACAATTTCTTGTGTTTTTTTACAGTGCAAATACTTGTAATCAAAAATAAATATAAAGTGAGCACTGTATACTTTGTATTCTGTGTTGTAATTGAAATCAATATATTTGAAAATGTAGATAACATCCAAATATATTTAAATAAATGGTATTTTATTATTTTTTAACAATGCAATTAATCGCAATAATTTTTTTTAATCGCTTGACAGTCCTACTATCAATTATTTCTTTGCTGAATTTTATCAAA
>NW_020674462.1:0-583 GCF_002925995.2 Terrapene triunguis
CCATCACAGCCCTGCCCCCAACCCCTGTGCCCCCACCCCCTGCCCCCATCACAGCCCTGCCCCAAGCCCTGTGCCCCCAGCCCTGCCCCTGACCCTCTGTGCCCCGCTCCCCAGCACAGCCCTGCCCCCCCAAACCTGCCAAACTCCCCGAGTCAGCCAGGCTCAGTGCCAAGCCCAGGAGGGTCCCTTGGAACCGGGCCCGGTAGCGCCAGAACCGGCATGAAGGCTCTGCGGCCCCAACGGGAAGGGAGCTCCGGCTGCCCCGAGGCGCGGCTACGGCTGGTTTTACGATAGCACCTGAACGCAGGCTCCAAAGCTCATGGAGCTCACATGAACACGCACAAGCCGGCCCGCCCGTGCACACTCACACACGCTCACTCTCACCCAAACACACACACATGAACACGCCCGCCCATGCACCCGCCCACCCGCCCGCGCACACTCACACACACACACGCTCTCACCCAAAGACACACACATGAACACACCCACACGCACTCACACACGCACGCTCTCACCCAAACACACACACATGAACATGCCCACCTTCGCACACCCACACACGCTCTCACCCAAACACACA
>NW_020674462.1:593-1254 GCF_002925995.2 Terrapene triunguis
CACACGCACGCTCTCACCCAAACACACACACGAACACGCCCACCCGTGCACACGCCCACCCGCCCGCGCACACTCACACACACACACTCTCTCACCCAAACACACACAAACACACCCACCTTTGCACACCCACGCACGCTCTCACCCAAACACACACACACACATGAACACGCCCACCTTCACACACTCACACATGCACGCTCTCACCCAAGCACACACATATGAACACACCCACCTTTGCACACTCACATGCACGCTCTCACCCAAACACACACATGAACACGCCCGCCCGTGCACACACACACACACTCTCACCCAAACACACACACACACGTACACGCCCACCCGCACACTCACACACACATGCTCTCACCCAAACACACACACGAACACGCCAGCCTGCCTGTGCACACTCACACACGCTCTCACCCAAACACACACACTTGAACACACCTGCCCGTGCACACACACACACACGCCCGCTCTCACCCAAGCACGCACACACACACACGTACACGCCTGCCTGCACACTCACACACACACGCTCTCACCCAAACACACACACACTCGAATACGCCCGCCCGTGCACACACACGCCCGCTCTCACCCAAGCACACACACACACGAACACACATGCCCGCTGTCACACACACACACACAC
>NW_020674463.1:0-720 GCF_002925995.2 Terrapene triunguis
GCTATGGACAGCTCCTTGAAGATCTATGCTCACAGGATGGTCCTGGGTGAGAGGGCTGGACTTCCTCAATGACCTCTCAATGTCCCTACATTTCTCAGGTATGTTTTCCAACTCTCGGACAGTTTGGTTGCTCTCCTCTGGACTCTCTCCAGTTTGTCCACATCTTTATTCAAGTGTGGTCCTCAGACTGGACACAGTCCCCCAGCTGAGGGCTCCCCAGCCGGCCGGTTACCTCCAGTCTCACAAAGGACACCCCAGCTAATACACCCCAGAATAGCATTTCCCTTCTGCACAACAGCATTAACTCACATTCGCACCAGAAAGCTGGCTGCGTGGGGGAGAGCTTCAAGCCGAACGGGTACAAAGTGCTATCAAATGCAAAAACTGAATACAGGGGGACTTGTTCCTTGCTGATCTCTTGGCTAGGATAATTGTAAGGGGTGCTTGTAATTAAAGCAGGGGAAATAAATTCAGATATAGGGATTTAAAAAAAAACAACAACAAAAAACCATGGCAGCCCTTTAATGCAACCAAGGAAGAGAATTTAAATGCACCTGAGCCATGAAACCGCCAAAATAATCCTAATGTGAAATCCTGACCCGCCAGACATCACAAAACCAAACAGTTTTAGATTTAATTTCATTGGTGTTCAATCTGCACCTCTAGAGGAAAGGGGGCTGGGAGCCAGGACTCCTGGGTTCTCTCCCCAGCTCTGGGAGG
>NW_020674463.1:730-1246 GCF_002925995.2 Terrapene triunguis
AGTGTGGGGGAGGGTCTGGGAGCCAGGACTCCTGGGTCTATCGCTGCCTGCCTGCACTTGCCCAGTTGAAAGGTTGGTTTCAGACTCAGCCAGAAAACAGACCTGCCCCACCCTCGTATCAGTGCGCTCAGACTGTTTGGCCCCAGCCGCTGACCCTCGGCCACCCAGACGGTTTTCAGCCTTACTTTTCCAAACACACAGACAGGGATTTCTCTACCCCCCCCCCCCCCCCCCGACCCCCCTGAACCCCCAGATTGCCCCCCCCCCCCCCAGTGGTCAACTACTTACATCATGCAGTGTTGCCAATTTAAGCATTTTCCAACCCCTGCTTGGAAATTCAAACAGCCTCTAGTTTCCATTCCTGGGGGACGTACTGAGACACAGACACAGAGAAAAGCTTTACCTGGAGCCCACCGCAGGCTGTGTTCCCTCGGCTGGGAGCAGTGAAGAGAAATCCCTTTCCCTTGGATGGGGACCGAAGACAGGGTTTCCTGGAACCGAAAATAAAAGTAGAAG
>NW_020674464.1:0-302 GCF_002925995.2 Terrapene triunguis
AGGGGGAGTCTGCCACCCAAGGAGTAGGTGGTAGGGGGGACGCAGGCCCTCCCACTCCACTGCGTCCCAGCCCGGGGCCCTAGCAGCGACGGATGTTCGCTGCTGTCAGTGGGGATCCTGGCCGCAACACACTGACATCGGCTCTGGCAGTGCAGCAGCCAGACTGGGGTCGGCTGACCCCGGGCTACTTCCACACTCCCCCTCGTATGGTACCTGGGCCGTCTTGGTGTCATCGGTGCTCTCCACCAGCATTGGCTCCTCGGGGTAGCTGGCCCGGGGCAGGCTTGGCCAGTCCTCCTCGG
>NW_020674464.1:312-1318 GCF_002925995.2 Terrapene triunguis
GCTTGGCCGCTCCTCCTCGGGGTAGCTGGCCCGGGGCAGGCTTGGCCAGTCCTCCTCGGGGTACCTGGCGAGAGATAGGCTCGACCGGCCCGGTGAGTCAGCAGGCTGCTTGCGGCCTGCAGCTGTCTCCCAAGCGGGAGCTTGGCCAGGGACGTCTGCTCTCTCCGCTGGCCTGGGCTCCACTGAGCTGCAGGTGGGCTTTTATACTTCCGGGTCGGGGCCGTGACATCGGAGGGGCGGGCGCTGGACCCGGTGGCTCCGCCCACGTTGGTAGTAGGGGAGGTTCGGCCCTCAGCGGGGCTGTGGGGTAGCCCACTGCCTCGCTACACACACACCCCCTCAAGGCTGGCTCCCGTCCCTCGGGGCCAGACCCGTCCAACTCTCCCAGGCGGGACAAGAAGTCCGCGTTCGCGTGGTCCTTACCGGCCCTATGGCGGATGGTATAAGCATAGGGTTGTAACGCCAGGTACCACCGTGTTAATCTCATATTATTGTTCTTCATCCGGGCCAACCACCGAAGCGCGCGTGGTCAGTAACTAGAATGAAGGGGGCCCCTAGGATGTAATAACGCAGGGCGTCACAGGCCCATTTTACTGCTAGAGCCTCCTTCTCTATTACAGCATAGTGTCTCTCTCGCGGGAATAATTTCCGGCTGAGATATATAACTGGGTGCTCCTCCCCATCCACCTCCTGAGACAGGACTGCCCCTAGTCCTACCTCTGAGGCATCGGTCTGTAGGACGAACCCTCGGTCAAAGTCGGGGCTGTACAGGACGGGTTCGCGGCAGAGACAGTCTTTGAGAGCCCGGAAGGCGCCGTCGCACTCCGGGGTCCATTCCACTCGTCGGGGACTGGTTTTGACAAGGAGCTCTGTTAAGGGGGCTGCAATGGAGGCAAAATCGGGGATGAACCTCCGGTAATAGCCCGCAAGTCCCAGAAATTGGTGTACGTGGCGCTTCATAGTGGGTGGTGGGCACGCCGCTAGGGCTTGGACCTTTCCCACAAGG
>NW_020674465.1:0-557 GCF_002925995.2 Terrapene triunguis
CTGTCAGCATTCACAGACTACTTTAAGAACAGTCTCAGTTCGTCACATCTCTCCCCCCTCCGAGACCGAACTGAGCGGGGTCACTTTAGCCAGTGACCCGGGGAAGTTCGAACCTACCCCCGTTCCCATGGATGCCCCAACATCCCTCCCATTCCTTGGTGAGAATTACACCAGGCCCTTCCAGTTTCACGCCCCCTCTTAGGTCGGGGGTGCTCGGTGGCACTCGCAGTTCGCATGTGTGAAGGGTTATGCGGCCTGTGCCCTTTCCCCACCCCAATACCCCTGGGGTTCCAACTGGGCTGGGGTCTTCTCCCAGCGCTCCAGTCTGGAGGTCTGTGCTTCGGGCTCTCTTGGTTCAGGGCCCCCCTTTTAACCTTGGCCACCCTCCGGAAAGGCTCCTCTAGGCTGGGCAAGGGTCCTAAAGCCGTTTTCCCCTTGTCCCGGGCCTTCCTCCCCCTCTGACAGGGGTCACAGGATCGGCAGTACTGCCGGACAGTAACAAAGACCCCCGGCCAGTAAAAGCTCCGTAGCAGCCTCTGCTGGGTACGCCAGGTTCC
>NW_020674465.1:657-3277 GCF_002925995.2 Terrapene triunguis
TACTTCTGGGGTACCACCAGCTGCCTCCTGATCCCCCCTGACTCCATCTTCCCTGGGGGAGCCCATTCTCGGTACAGGAACCCCTTCTCCCACAGGAACCTTTTTCGGCCACCTCTCCCCATGGTCTGTACCGCACCGAGGTCGGCCAGGTCCCTTATCTTCCGCAAGGAGGGATCTTTTTGCACCTCGGCCTGGAACTCAGCAGCTGGGACAGGGATGGCCACCTGCTCTCTTTTGCCGGCTGGGTCTGAAGCCGCAGCCTCCCTGAGCCGTGTCCCTGGGCGTTCCCTCCCCACCAGGTTAGGGTCCTGCGCCTCGGGCAAGGCACCCTCCCCAAGGTCGGGGCGCAGTGCTCCTCGCCGGCTCTGACTGTGGGTCACAACCAGTGCATTCTGGGGGTTGCTTGGCCAGTCCTCCAGGTCCCCCCCCATCAACACCTCAGTGGGCAAATACGGGTGTACCCCCACGTCTTTGGGGCCCTCCTTGGGCCCCCACTTCAGGCGTACCCTCGCCACAGGTACCTTGAATGGGGTCCCACCCACCCCCGTCAGAGTCAGGAAGGTGTTGGGCACCATCCGATCTGAGGCCACCACCTCGGGCCGGACCAGTGTCACCTCTGCGCCCGTATCCCAGTATCCATCGACCTTCCTCCCATCCACCTCCAGGGGAACAAGGTACTCTCTCCGGAGGGACCGCCCTGCGCCCACCGTATAAACCAAAAACCCTGAGTCTGGAGCATCCAGCCCCCCAGAGGAGCTGGCCTGGAGCTCTCCTTCCTCCTTAGCAGGTGGTATTCTGCCAGCCCCCCTTCCCTGGGAGTGCCGCCTCTCGCCCGGCTGGGTCTCTACCCAGTCAACCCTCGGTGGGTCTGGTCTGCTCAGTCTGTCCCTGAGTCTGGGGCACTGGGCCCGTATGTGACCTCTCTGGTCACAGTGATAGCAGACCATGTCCCAGGTGTCCCCTCGAGCCGGTCGGTTGTCCCTGACCCTGGGCATTTCCCATGGGAGGGGATTCCCCACATTCCCCTTTTGGGAAGTACCCGGGTGACTCTCTCTCTGCATCGCGGCGGGCCTGCTCCTTTGGGACTCCTCCCTGCCAGCCCCTGACCGGCTCTTCACAAACTCATCGGCCAGCCGGCCTGCATGTCGCGGGTTCTCTGGTTTTTTGTCCACCAACCACAGCCTCAGGTCGGATGGGCACCGCTCATACAGTTGCTCCAATACCAGCAGTTTAACCAGGTCCTCCTTTGTCTGGGCCCCATCAGCCCACTTGCTGGCGTATCCCTCCATGCGGACGGCTAGTTGCAGATATGAGATCTCAGGGGTTTTATCCTGACTCCGGAACCTTTCCCGGTACATCTCAGGAGTCAGCCCAAACTCACGTAGCAGGGCCTTTTTGAAGAGTTCATAGTCCCCTTTCTCCGCCTCGTCCAGTTGGCGGTACAATGCCACGGATTTGGGGTCCAGTAAGGGGGTGAGAACCCGGAGTCTGTCCGCAGGATCAACCCGGTGCAGCTCGCAGGCCGTCTCAAAGGCATCCAGGAAGTCATCCATGTCCTCCCCCTCCTTACGTGGGGCCAGGATGCACTTATCAAAGCTCCGTGCAGTCCTGGGTCCCCCCTCACTCACCGCAGCCGGGGTCGCGCGGTCCTTCAGCCTCGCCAGCTCCAGTTCCTGCTGACGCTGTCTCTCATTCTCCTCCCGTTCATGCTGACGCTGTCTTTCTTCATGCTGCCTTTGTCTCTCATTCTCCTCCCGTTCATGACGCCTCTGTCTCTCTTTCTCCTCCTGTTCATGCTGTCTCTGGTGTTCGCGATCCTCCAGCTCTCTCAGTTTTAGCTCTCTCTCCCAGTCCAGCCCATTCCGCTCCACCGATGCCGGGCGTGGCCGGGAGGATCCCCTGCTGGCCGGCGAGCGTGGCCGGGAGGATCCCCTGCTGGCCGGCGAGCGTGGCCGGGAGGATCCCCTGCTGGCCGGGGGGGTCACTGCGCCCTCGGTATTTGCTGGGCTCCTCCCCACCCTTCCTCTAGGCATAGGAAGGGGGGGTCTCGGGAAGCCCTCAGCAGCCGGCTGACCACTCCCAGCTGGGACAGACACTGGGGCCTGCGCTGCATCTGCCAGGCTGCTTCCCTCAGAGACAGGGATCAGTTCATTCGCGCGATCTTGCTTCTCCAGCTGGGCAATGAGCTGTTCTTTGGTGAGCTTCCCAATGTGCACCCCCCTCTGCTTGCACAGCTCCACCAGGTCACTCTTAAGCCGCTTGGCATACATCTTCCTGCTGGCCAGTCACAGGCCCGTGTGCTCACTGCTCCCCACAGTCTCCAGGGAGACCCCTAGTGTGCCAGCCCTTCTCGAGGTCACCACCTCTCTGCCAGGGTCGAGCTGCAGACTCCTCCGCCCCTGGGACCACTCGCTGCGATCCCCCGGGGGACCCTGTTACTGCAAAAGTCCTTCTCGCTGGTCACACACTCCCAGGGGTGATAACCGTCTCTCTCTGACTCTTCAGCACGCCTGGTCCCCGTCAATCCCCCTTCGCTTTACTTCTCCCCAGTCACTTACTGCAGGAAGCGCCGTCCACGGGGTGCAGTAGATCCCGCCGCTGCCACCAGTTGTCACGGAGT
>NW_020674466.1:0-842 GCF_002925995.2 Terrapene triunguis
AACGAACCCCTGTTGCTTTGCCTCGGGCACCTCTGTGCCAGCAACAGTTTTTGGCGCCCAACGTGGGGCTCGAGGCTGAAATTTAGCCTTGCCCGGATCCCTCCTGGTGGCCGACGGATTACGACGACGACCGACGCCCAGAGCGCTCACCGGTGACTTCATCGGGGGGCCTCGGCAGAGACGTGGTTTGGTCGACCCCGGAGGGCACAACGGTGCAACGCGCTTGAGTAGTGGAGAAGCAGCTGCGGGCGACGGTAGGGAACCGGTCCCGTGGATAGGGCGACGGTGCAGAACCGGACCCTTGGATAAGGTAGGAACAGTCCAGTGGGGACTTTATCTGTCTTGACCTGGGGACGCCCAGCGTCTACCTGTTTTGACCTGGGGACGCCCAGTGTCTCCCTAATATGGGGCAGGGACAGAGTATGGCAGGCAGGGCAAGGTGTACACCCTTGGAATGCATTCTGGTGAACTGGAAAGTGTTTGGATCGGATCCGTTGATTAAAAGTAAACTGAAAAGATTCTGTACAGTAGACTGGCCTCAATATCAGCTAGAGGACCAGGAAAGGTGGCCACCGGAGGGATCACTCAATTATAATACGATCCTTCAATTGCTTTTGTTTTGTCAGCGTACGGGTAAATGGAATGAACATATGTATGTACAGTTGTTTATGTTGTTAAGAGATAGGTCAGATCTTTTGCAAAGGTGTAATTTGACTCCGTCAGGTTCGGTAGTAACTACTGTTAGTCCCCAGAACCCTCCTCCGGTTGTGATGGCAGAGTCGGTGTCCCCTTCGGCTCCTCCACCCCCACAGGCTTCAGAGAGTACCCCCCCCCCCCCCCCC
>NW_020674466.1:942-5874 GCF_002925995.2 Terrapene triunguis
TGGGATTGTATCCGTTGATTACTGAGAGTGTGGTAGCCCGTCCAGGAACACAGGATCTTGTGTCAGTTGCTTTTAACCCTGTACGTCTGGCTGCTTTTCAAGGCAGAGGCAGGAAAATTCTCAACGAACCCAAGCAAGTTCATTTCTATTTTTGAAGGGTGTCTGGCTAGCTGTAAACCTGACTGGGATGACTGTAATGTCCTTATGCGGACCCTGCTGTCTGAGGTGGAGCGTAATCAGGTTGTGTCTAAAGCAAGGGAGGAGGCACAGAAGAGACATGAACTGAATCCACATCACGTCCCTGCTGTTGCAGTCCAGGTCCCCCTAGCAGATCCCGGGTGGAATCCTAATGACCCTGCGGGCCAAACGCGTCTCACAGTATACAAGGAGCTCCTATTACATGGTCTCCGACACTCAGCTGTCCGACATAACAATTGGGCTAAGCCTTATGAGCTAGTACAGGAGCCAAAAGAGAGTCCGGTTGCTTTTCTGCAGCGTATTCGGGATACCATCAGGCAAACTACTAATGCAAACCCTGATGAACGGGAAACTGAGGCAATCATAAAGGGTATTTTTACCAGCCGTGCAGCCCCTGACATTTGATGGGCATGACCATAGCACAGATTCTGGAAACTGCAAACAGGGCTTACAGCCTTAGGGAGGGAGAAAAGGAAAAGAGGCAAGCAAAAATGATGGTTGCAGCAGTACAGGCCGGTGGCAAGGGAAAATTCCAGGAAGGTGGAAGGGGCCGGGGAATGAGAGGACGTGGACGTGGGCGCCCTGGCTCACAGGAAAGGCGTCTGGGTCGCAACCAGTGTGCCATATGCCGAAAGGAGGGACATTGGAAAAATGAGTGCCCCGAAAGGGAAGGTACCCCTATGATGGCAGCAGAGGATCAAGAATAGGGGTGTCAGGAGAGACGGACTATCCTGCCCCCGGAACCCCAAGTAAACATGCGAGTGGGAGATTCAAACAGACTTTTTAATAGACTCTGAAGCTGCACGAACCGCTGTAAACCAACCCCTGCAGCTGCCTGTGGCAGATTCCCTCACTGTGGTGGGTGCCACAGGGAAAGGAACCAAGTGCCCAGTATATGCCCCTGCGGAATGTGCTTTGGGAAACAGAACTCTATCTCACAGACTGGTTTACCTCCCCGATTGTCCAACGCCTCTATTGGGACGGGACCTGCTTTGTCGCTTAGGTGCCACCCTGCATTTCACCCAAGATGAAATAACCCTCACCTTACCCCCAGAGAATGCCTGGATAATGACTCTTGCAACTGAGCCCTCAGCCATGCAAGCCCCAGAATGGAGCCAGTGGGAAAAGCAGGTTTTTCCTCTAGTATGGGCATCAGGGGTCCCAGGGAAGGCAAACCGTCAGACCCCTGTTCATATTCAGCTTCTCCCAGGCAAAAGCTCAGTGCGAATCAAACAGTATCAAAACTGTTAGAAAATCCTGAAGTTACCCTACAGACCTGTCCCTCCCTTAACCCAGCCACCCTGTTACCGGAGACAGAGGAGCAGGAACATGACTGTCTGGAAATCATAGATGTCCAATACTCCAGCCGCCCAGACTTAAAAGATCAACCCCTCCCTAATGCTGATTATGAGTGGTATACTGACGGCAGTAGTACTGTTGTAAATAGACAGAGGAGGGCAGGCTATGCTATTGTATCTCTCCATGAGACTGTGGAAGCAGAGGGTTTGCCTGCTGGGACATCAGCTCAGCTGGCTGAATTGGTAGCCTTAACCCGTGCACTTGAACTGTCAAAAGGAAAAAAGGTTAACATTTTTACTGATTCCAGATATGCCTTTGGAATACTACACGCCCATGCCGGTCTGTGGAAGGAAAGAGGAATGTTGACAGCTCAAGGTTCTCCGGTTAAACATGGGCCTCAAATTCTCCGGCTTTTAGAAGCGGTACAGCTCCCCTCAGAAGTAGCAGTAATACACTGCAAGGCTCATCAAAGAGAAGATCAAGATGTGGCTAAGGGTAATGCCAGGGCGGACAGAGAGGCCAAGCGAGCTGCTACCCTGGAACCACAGGAAGCTAAAAACGCCCATATGCATGCCCTCATCCCATCAGTGGGGGAGCTCCCAACCCCTCAGTACTCTCACGAAGAGAGGAACCTAGCCAACACACTTAGGCTCCGGGAAAAGGAGGGATGGCTCCACTCCACAGAAGGAAAAATCCTCCTACCAAGGAATCTAATACGGCCAGTACTACAGAAACTACATCAGTCTACCCACGCAGGAAGAGAGGCTGTTTCCCAGCTTATGAATAAATATTTTCTAACCTCTGGACTTAGGCCTCTGGCCTCCCAGGTGCAGGCTGAATGTCTAGTCTGCCAAAAGAACAACCCTCGACCTGGAGTGTCAGTGCCACCAGCCACTCTGGAACCTACCCCAGGCCCAGGACTAGTTTGGCAAATAGATTTTACTGAGTTCCCCCGGACCCAAGGATTCAGATACCTTCTCGTCTTAGTGGATCGATTCAGTGGATGGCCTGAAGCCTTCTCATGTCGTAACAACACTGCCAAAATGATGGCTCTTAAATTCGTCAAGGAGATCATTCCTCGCTTTGGACTCCCCCAGTGGATGGAATCTGACAACGGAACACACTTCACATCCCAAGTTGTTCAGAAGATATCGGATGCCCTGCAAATCCCCTGGAAGCTCCACACTCCATGGCGACCACAGGCCAGTGGGGTAGTGGAACGCACAAATCAGACACTTAAGCGGCACCTCTCAAAGGTCTGTCAAGAGGCTTCCCTTAAGTGGCCTGATGCTCTACCCCTTGTTTTGCTCCGCATTCGCGCTCTCCCAAAGGGCAGGTTAGGGCTCAGTCCCTTCGAGATTATGTTTGGAAGGGCATGGCCTATGAACGGTACACCGGTTCTGGCAGGGGAGTGGGAGGTAGGCTGTGGTTTCTTATCTCAGTACATGTGCTCTCTGTCTGCTGTTCTCTGTTCTCTCCACAGGTACACCAAAGATTTGCAGCCTCTCCCGCTGGATGCCCCGATCCACTCCTTGCAGCCAGGTGACTCCGTTCTCGTTCGGACCTGGAAGGACGAGCCTCTCCAAGAGAAGTGGAAGGAACCCCACACCGTCCTGCTGATCTCCCATACAGCAGCAAAGGTCGAAGGACACAAGAACTGGATTCATCACTCTCGCCTGAAAGCAGTGCCTGCTCCTGAACGGTGGACCGTCCAGCCTGCAGAGAAGACTGCCAGCGACGATCTGGGACTTAAGCTGTTATTCAAAAGACAATAAGGCCTGCTGGGGATGCCCTGTGATCTCTTTGGACAGTCACAGCGCACTCCCCGCAAGAACTCTGAGCGTTGGTTGTGTTTATTTTCACCTGGTGGCCTGGTCCCTTTTGCTTTTAGTCTGCCTGCTATTGGTAATTGTTATTTTGTGAATATTTGGGGAATTGTAATTGTTAGGCCCTAGGGTCACCTGCCCAGCATGAGTTCAGGTCCAGGGCCTGCCACAATGGTACTCTTTGCCATAGGGACACTCCTCTCGTTTCCTCCCGTTTCCCCCCGACCACATGCGGGATGGAAAGAAATCCCTACTAACTTGGAAACAAACACATATGAGTCCTTGAAGGTTTGCTTTGCCCAAGAGTTCAACCTCTCTAACTGCTGGGTATGCTCCCAAGTCCCGCTCCACGCAGCAGGGTTACCCTGGAGGGCGGTTCCCCAAAATTGGTCAGATATCTGTTGGGTATGATCCTCCTCCCATCCTATGGGGTGGGACGGCTAACCCAATTTTATCGTAGGCTCTCTGTGTTTCTCACCAAGTATGCTAATGAAACCTTGGCCATAGAGAAAAGCCTTAACTCAGAGCTTTACCAGCTCCGGTTGCTGTCCCTGCAAAACAGACAGGCCTTAGATTATGTTTTAGCCTCCCAGGGCGGGGTGTGTGCCCTTATTGGGAGTGAATGTTGTACTTATGTCCCGAAAAACTCACAGGACATTAACAAGCACATCCTGTCAGCCAAACAGGCTTTTGAGCAGTGGAAGGCCCAGGAAAGGGAACCCACAGGTTTCGATTCCCTTTGGAGTTGGTTGCCCAACCTAGGAGGACTGGGAAATAGCCTTGTGCGTCTCCTCCTCACGGGTGTGGTACTATGCTTGGTCACCCTCTTCCTGATTGCTTGTTTTAAGGTGCTCCTCCGTAAGCTTTGTGCCCCCCGTTCCCCAGAAGTCCCAGCATACCCTCTCATTGAAAACCCCAGCTTCATAGCACTCAATCATATCTTGTCCACAGAGTATGAGAAAACTCAGCCAAAAGCTTGTTGAGTATTCTCAAAGGAGGGAGTTGTTGACGTCACCAGACATCACCATCACCCCAGGTAACTCAGGAGGGTGAAAAATCACAAGTGTCAATAAAGCCTTCCTGTACTAGGCCTGAACCAAACTCCTTCCATGTTTAAACTCTAATAGACCTCAAAAGCCAGGTGCAAGTGAAATGTGTAAGCAACTTGATATCAGTGGTAATAATGAGGCCTGCATACCTCTGGCCGAAGGAAAGATAGTAAATCAAAGGAACGGGACAAGATAGTAGTTCAAGAAGTGTTACTAACGAGCTGAACTTATAGCTGCCAACATAAACTAACTGCTTAAATATAATTGCTATTTGCTTAGTAACTGTTACCAGGAATGGGAGGGGTAAAGAGAGGAATGGGGGGAGGAAGGGAGGGGTAGCGGGGGAAGGGGGGGGGGATGAGGCTTGACTGCAAAAGGTATAAAGGAGAAAAACTGTTTCTGTTAGTGTGCTCGATTTGAGACGTGCCTGTCTCCTAGCACCGCTTTGAGATCTCAAATAAACTTTGTTTGCTTCTCCACCTGGTGTGTTTATTGGCGCGAAGCACGCCGGGCAACGAACCCCTGTTGCTTTGCCTCGGGCACCTCTGTGCCAGCAACAG
>NW_020674467.1:0-715 GCF_002925995.2 Terrapene triunguis
AACACATCGAGCGCAGGTCTCACATTTCCTGCGAACATCTTCAGCCATCCGAGGCCAATAGAACATACTACGAATAAGTTCCAGGGTCCTCCCCATCCCTAAATGTCCAAAGTCATCATGCAGGGCCCTCATGGCCAGGGCTCTGTACTCTTTTGGCAGCACTAGCTGTGCTCGTTGCTTTTGTAAAGGGTCTGTGGTCACTCGGTGTAGCACTCCCTGAATCAGTTTCAGTTTGGTCCATTCTCTCAATAGTAGTTTACCCTCCGGGTTAGGTGGGACAACCACAGCTGGGCTTCGCCCCTCCCTTTTGGCAAGTAGTGTATCACGAATGTCAATATCTTGCAGCTGGGCTTCCTGCCAGTCAGCCGCATTGAGCATGGGCAAAGGAGATTGGTCCAACGCAATATAGTTCACTGAAGCAGAAGGCATGCATTCAGGGGGCAGGCCCAAAGCTTCTGCAGCACATCCATGAAGACTTTCATGGGACTCTGGCTCCCGGCGACTCACACTGCAAATAGCCCTCACTCCATCTGTGGGTATCACAGCAACTCCTGGTGCCTGTGGATGCCTGGACAATGCATCTGCATCTACATTGCTTCTCCCTGATCGGTATTGAATGCTGAAGTCATAGCTAGCCAAAGCGGTCACCCATCTTTGCCCTGTAGCATCCAGCTTAGCACTTGTTAACACATAGGTCAGTGGGTTGTTGTCTGTC
>NW_020674467.1:725-3787 GCF_002925995.2 Terrapene triunguis
GCCATGTAGTGAGTGCTTCTATTTTATCGGGATCAGTACTCACACCCTCTTGGGACATGATGTGACCCACATACTTCACTGAGGTCCTGCAGAACTGGCATTTGTCAATTGAAAGCTTCAAACCATAATCCTCTAACCTATCAAGCACTTTAAGAAGTCTTTCTTCATGCTCCTCCAAGGTTCTTCCAAACACAATCAGGTCATCCAGATAAACTAACACTTGCAGTAAATTCATGTCTCCCACAATTTTCTCCATAAGACGTTGAAATGTGGCAGGTGCTCCAGAAATCCCTTGGGGCATGCGTTCAAACTGATAAAACCCTAATGGGCAGATGAAGGCTGTCTTCTCCTTATCTTCTTCACCCAGAGGGATCTGGTAGTATCCACTCCGAAGGTCCAACACAGAGAACCACTGGCTTCCTAGCAAACAGTCTAAGGCATCTTGGACTCGGGGCATTGTGTACTGGTCAACCACAGTACGGCGGTTTAGGGTGCGGTAGTCAATACACATCCGGATTTTCCCATTCTTTTTACGGACCACCACAATGGGTGAGGCGTATGGGCTGCGGGACTCTGTAATGATGCCATTCGCAGCCAGCTCCTGAAGATGTTGTCGCACATCTTCCATCTCGGAGAGGGCAATCCTCCTAGATCTCTCCCTGAAAGGTCGAGAGTCATGTAGTCTGATGTTGTGCTCTACTCCTTTTGCACATCCCACATCCCACTCATGCAATGAGAACACCTTGGATCTTTCACAAAGTTTCCTCCTCAGGCGATCTTTCCACTCCTCGGACAACGGTGAATCTCCAAAGTCAAACTTTGCTGGGTCTATTGTCGGAACTTGAGTCTCACACTGGGGTTTTACAATTGATTCAGGTTCGAAGAGGTCTGCTATCTTTTGTCCTTGCTTCACAACAACATCTCGACTTGTTTCATTAGCAATCAGTATAGTCACCTTTTCCTGGGCTTCAGCAGGTAGGGTTATGACTCCACTGGGGACCAGCACTCCTTCCGGGAGCTCTCCTTCAACTGGCTGCTCTACCATTGCTAATGCCCCTTTACTGCCTTTCAGCCGGGTACTCATGACAAGCACTTCCTGCTCTGTCCTTGCAGGCACTACTAAGGGGGTTGTGCCCATGTACTTCAGCGCCCCAATCGGTAGCTCAGATGTCTCCTTTTTAGCACCCTCAATCTTCCTATAGGCTTCAGCACAAAGCGTATGGATCATCAGGGTATTCAGGTACTGGTCCCCAGCCCGTCGTCTGCAGTAATCCGCGAGCACCTTGAAGAGACTGGAGTTGGTCCCTATCAGCACAGACACATCAGAGGTCCCTTTAGGGTCAGGGCATATTAATGCAGCTGTGTCCACCTCTTCTCTTACCCCAGCAACCTCCTCTGGGAATTCCAGGTGCACTATGACATACCCTTGGTAGGGGTATTCATCCATGCTGAGGCCACACAGACCAACGCCAGTCAGTGGCTGTATAGGCAGGTGCCTAAGCATCTGTTGGTAGAATGACTGAAATATAATAGTCACTTGAGATCCAGTGTCAAGCACGGCTTTACACTCCGCCCCTTCAATCTTCACCGTGACCTCTGCTCGAGGCCCTATCAGTCCTGCGGGGATCCCAGCTGGACGGTCGTTTCTGGGGGAATCTTCAACTCCTGCAGGCCTGGTGGTCCCCGTCCCCGGACTCTCTGGCAGCTACCGGATCTCTCCCAACTGATCCTCAGCTTTCCATACACTAAGGAGGGGTTTTCTTCATTATGGCACTTGCCAGCACTGTGTCCGTCCTGACCACATCGGTAGCAGAAGAATTGTCCTTTCCCCCTTCGCCCAGGTGGGATGGTGGCTCTAAATGCTGACTTCTCCATCGCCACAGTCAGAGGCGCCTTATTCCTGGAAGTCTTAGCTCGGTCAATGGTGCTTTGCAGTTCAGCTATCCGTTCTGTCAGGACCTGCATTTGTTGGGCAAGTTCCTCTGTGGTGCTCACCATCAGTACACTGGCTATTTGCAGTGGTGTTGTGCCGGCTGGCTCCAATGTTTGGGCTTCCCAAAACTCGCTGGCAGCCTGCCTTTCTTCCTCTTCTCTGACCTCCTTTATCAGCTGGGAATAACTTGGGGGATGTTCCCGTCGTTCTCTTAGCCGGAGATGGAGTAGAATCGGGTTCTGATACTGAGCTCCTCTTACAATTTGAGCCAGTCTGGTCCGATCCATCTGTTCAGCAGTCACTGCTCCCCTCATGACAGCTCTCTGAAGCAGTCTCTCCAGCCTCTGTATATAGGCTGAAATCTTCTCGCCAATTTGCTGTCGGGAATTAAGGAACTTACAGTAACTGTCTTCAGGGCCCTCTATGCTCCCAAAGGTATGATCAAGGGCCTCTAGGCAGTCCTTCACACTGACCCCAGGGTCAATGAGCTTCAGGGTGCGAATCACATCTAATGCTGGGCCACTGAGGCTCTCTATTAGACATCTTCGCTTTTCTGCATCAGGTACGGCCCACTCCTGCAGCATTTCAGTGGTATGCTCCAACCAGGGTTCGAACTCCTCTGCCCCAGCAAATAATCTTAACTCACGACAAGAGTTTGACATAGCCTGGGACAGCACAACCTTTTCCAATATTTGCCCCAGTGCTTTTGCCCAATCATTGGCTGAGGCTGCGGCCCCTGAGCTAGAGGCTGCAGGGCCGGGGCCCAACAAACCTGACATATTAGCCATTATACAAACAGTAATTTCCTCAAAATATAACCACAATTGTTTCCCAATGCAGTGGAACACTTAACAGGTGCTTGGGAGGGGTACTGACCCAGGGAATCCCGGACGAGCCCCCAAAAATGTAACCCTTCTGCCCATCTAAGTTGGCAGCAACAAGGGCCGGGTTCTGTATCTAGGGGTTCCGTTGCAAAACCGGCTCGAGCCCCCACCCAGTGACCTGGGACAATTACATACCACCCCCCTGGGTACCTCTAAGAGGCAATACTTCCCCTCTCGCAAGCACGGAGTCTGAGTGTAACAGAAAATGTTTAATAACATGAGGTAAACGACATCAGCATAAAATT
>NW_020674468.1:0-963 GCF_002925995.2 Terrapene triunguis
CCCCTCCTTGTAGGGTGAGCTCCTGCTACCTCCCCCTCAGTGCCCTTGACAGCTGTTCCACCTCCAAACCACAGCTCAAGTTCTCAGAAGCCCCTTCTCCACCCCCACCCAGGTTGGGCAGGGAGGCGGCTCTAGCAGGGGGGGCAGGAGGGATTCTGGCAGCAGTGAAGTGGGTTGCGGGGAGGTTGAGATCTTGCCACAAGTCATCCCAGACACTAATGCTAAGCCACAGGATGGCAGCATCTAGTGTCAGTGGAGTCCAAGCACTATTTCAACCCCACAGTTGTGGATGAACTTCCCACAAGGGGAGGTGAAGAGCACCCCCAGCAAAACACACACACACACACACACACACACACACACCACTCCTGGTGGTGGGAGGGGAACAGGAGAAAGGACAAAAGAAGTAAGAGATGAAGAGAAAGGAAGGAGGGATGGAGGAAAAGGTAAAACGAAAAGGACAAACCCGAATGTCCCCAGTGATTCTACGGGACAAAATCCCAGGGAGGAAATAAAATTCTGCCACCTTAAACTAGTGTTTTCCATGCCTAGAATTCAGCTGGCACCAGATGGATCAGACTGAACAGGTTACAAACCTCTCCGAGGCTCTTACCTTCTCAACAGGGACGTCTGTTTTCTAGTAAAATCAGTAAAAGGAAAGGAGAAAACTCGAAAGAGGTTCCTCCTCGCACTCACATACGTGAACCCTAATACTCTCTCAAAGAGAGACCTCGAGAAGGAGAATTGCTGAAGCTAAGCCACAGGGGTTTACGAGGTTTTCCTGGCTCTGCGCCCCTATCCTGCCTGGCTCATGTCAGCATCTCTCTGTGAGGTCACCACCTCCCCACCACCTTTGACCAATAGGCTGAGGTCCTGCAAAAGGCCTTTGTGATGTCACTGCCACACCCACCCATCCCCTGAAGTGCTAATGTCCTGCTGCTGGCCTGACACTTTGAAGGTTTG
>NW_020674468.1:1063-1467 GCF_002925995.2 Terrapene triunguis
TAGTAGACTTTATGGCCAGAAGAGACCTTTAGAGCATCTCATCTAACCCCCTGCATATCATAGGCTTCCTGTATAGTACAATAGTTACTTTTTGGGCACACACATTCCGGAAAGGCATCTAGTCTTCATTCAATGACATTAAGAGATGGATAATCCACCACTTTCCCTTTTAGTGAGTGCCAGGGGGCTCCATTTCCCCTTCCACTAGCTCCCCATTTACAGTGAGTCGGAGTAGTACCTGCAGCAGGTAGCGGGAGTTGCTGATGGCCTCAGAGGCACAGTCCCTGCAGTGTCTCAGGTACCTGGCGCAAGTGCCGGATGATGCGGAGCTGGTGCATCACTTTGGTCGTGACGTCTTCCTGCTGCAAGGGAACGAGAACCTGTCAGAGACTCAAACGCCCTGA
>NW_020674469.1:0-748 GCF_002925995.2 Terrapene triunguis
AGGACGGGGGGCCCCAGCGCACCTACCTGCCAGCGGCTGGGCCCCGGAACGCACAGGCTGCCGGCCCCACAGGGAGCACACCAGGAACAGGACCCAGATGCAGACAGAGCCCAGCCCCAGCGCCGCGACCCAGACCACGCGCAGCCACGCGGGGTCCCTCGGCACCCACGGGCCCAGGGGGGACATGCTAAGGCGCTGCCTGGCCGGCTGCGTGGCGCTGTGTGTGTGCAGAGCCCAGCCCCGTTAACCCTGCCATCCCCGCCCGCTGCAGAGGGCCAGATGTGCTCCAGATGTGCTCCAGCCCCTCCCCGTGACTCACTGTGGTGCGAGGCACAGCTCCAAGCCCCCCCTCCTCCCCCCGTCCCCTCCGCAGGCCCCAGCGCAGAGCCGGGTAACCTCGGTGGGGAGGGGCCCAGCTGGGGGGCCGTGGGGGTGCAGGCCAGCAGGGTATGGTTACAAACAGCTGTTGGCGCAGCCCCCGGGCCACACACCCCTCTCCGTCCCAGCTTCCTTCGTTTGCCCCCCATGGCTCCAGCCCTCCAGCGCTCCCCGCCCACCTTTCCCAGCCTGGCAGGAGCTCCACATGCCCCAGTATAACCCTGCCCCCTGTCTCGTTATTCCCCAGGCAGGGGGCGCTGTGGGGAGTGGGGCAGAAGGGCTGGCTGAGGGGCAGCTCCCAGCTACTCCAGCCTCTCCCAGCAGGGAGTTCTATAGGAAGTGGGGCAGGGTACTGGCTGGGGGGGGGGGG
>NW_020674469.1:848-3799 GCF_002925995.2 Terrapene triunguis
GGGGGGGGGGGGGCTCTGGGCTACTCCAGCCCCACCTCTCCCAGCAGGGGGCACTGTGTGTGTGTGTGGGGGGGGGCCTCTGGGCTACTCCAGCCCCACTCTCCCAGCAGGGGGCGCTGGGGGGGCAGGAGGGCTGGCTATGGGGGAGCGCTGGGCTACTCCAGCCCCACTCTCCCAGCAGGGGGCGCTGTGGGGAGGCAGGAGGGCTGGCTGTGGGGGGAGCTCCCAGCTGTTCCTGCTCCTCACCAGAGCATCGCCTTCCTGGGGACCTTGGTCCATTCTTTACTGAATGCCCTTCCCTGCTGAGCGTCCCCCATGGGGCCCCGAGCCATAGTTCCCCCATGGCCAGACCCCACAGCCAATAGGGCTGCTGTTTCTACCCACCTGCTCTCTGGCTGGGGGCAAATGGGTGCCACCATGGCGAGGCCCTGTCCTGCAGCTGTCTGTCCCAGAGGGCGCCGGGGGGGCCCGGTGCACCCAGCAGCAGCGGGCAGGGGCTGTGGCAGCCCCTGGAAGCGCGAGGTGGCTTTGTGTTCCCTCTCGGGGCTGTGCGAGCTGCTGGGGCCGGAGCTGCTAGCCGGGTAGAGGACCCCTGGGATCCAGCACCCAGGCCCCACAGCTCCCTACATGGGTGAGCCCCACCCAGTGTGCACAGAGGTGGTGCCAGTCCCCACCTGGAGCCAGCAGCGTTCCTCACGGGTACCCTGGGCATGTCAATGATACAAGGGCTACAGTGGCACTGCCGGAGCACCCTAGTGTAGACATGTACTGCCGCGAGGGAAGGGGTTTTCCCTTCACTGTAGTGAATCCCGCCCCGCCCCCGTGTCCGCGGTCGGGGAGGGGGACCGAGCCGCAGTGCTCAGGGTGCAACATTGTTCACAGCCCAGAGCGATATTTGCTTGTTGCCTCGACGATTCCCTGTTCTGTTCATTCCCTCTGGGGCACCTGGCACGGGCCACTGTCGGCAGACAGGATACTGGGCTAGATGGACCTTTGCTCTGACCCAGCCTGGCCGTTCTGATGTGCTTATGATGTAGCTGGGTCAACCTGTGTTTTAGGGTAGCCCAGGCCCAGACGTCAGGGCCAGATGGACCCACTGGCTGAGCCAGAGACCTGCTCCCAGATCATTCCTAGAGCTTGTTGACAGCCAGCCAGGCTGGATTTGACAATTGCCAGTGACAGAGAATCCACCCCCACCCCTGGGAAATTGGCCCAAGAGCTAATTACTCCCACTGTTGAAACTTTACCCCTTATTTCCAGTCGGAATTTGTCTCACTTCAGCTTCCAGCCTCGGGCCATGTGAGCCCTTTCTCTGCTAGGCTGCAGAGCCTGAGCCCCAGGTATAACCCATCTGCCAGGTGGAGTCGGCACAACTAACGCTGGGGTGGGTTCAATGGCTGGGGATTAACAACACAAACAGAACCAGCTCGAGCCCCCAGCCAGCAGCCTGGGAAACCAACCACCATCCCTGGGCACTCCTCTCGCAAGCACCGAGTCTGTGGGGAACAAGAGAGCTTCAGGCTGAGAAACCACCACAGCCACATTCACAAACACGTGACCCTCGACAAACCCGACCCCACCACGAGTTGGCCAGTGTCCGTTTCCTACTTTGCAGTGGGACAAGCCAACGAACAAATGTCCCTCTAATACACCACTCCCCTCTCCCTGCACGGCCCCCCACTCACAGCCGGCTGTCGTTGGCAGTGTGGCGTTACTGACATAACCTGTAACCAGATAGATCATTGTTGCAACCACTGTTATATATTTGCACCAAATCTTGTACAAAGGACGTCCAGTAAGGTATCTATGGAAAGGTTATGGTTTGCTGGTTATGATTATGCTGTCTGTGTGTGTGTGTATCATTTTTGTAGTTGAAGTTATGAATATTGGCTCTGTACTTGTATCTCAATGTGTTTTAATTCTAAGTAGCCTCAGTGAAGCATTTGATCAGCTTCTTAAGAAAGGACTATTCTCAGTATCCGAAGAAGTGGGTTGTAGCCCACGAAAGCTTATGCTCTAATAAATCTGTTAGTCTCTAAGGTGCCACAAGTACTCCTGTTCTTTATTCTCAGTAAGTGCCCAATCAAGAAACACTTAACTGACAATGAACTTTGGGAGACGCCAATCCACATCTGAGCTTTCCTGGGAAGGTTCAAACTAACATGTAAACAAGGTCCCTCACCAAAGGCTCTTATGTAAATTAAGCTGCCATGGGACAAAAGGGAAGGTCCTTTCATGGATTGAGAACTGGTTAAAAGATAGGGAACAAAGGGTAGGAATTAATGGTAAATTCTCAGAATGGAGAGGGGTAACTAGTGGTGTTCCCCAAGGGTCAGTCCTCGGACCAATCCTATTCAACTTATTCATAAATGATCTGGAGAAAGGGGTAAACAGTGAGGTGGCAAAGTTTGCAGATGATACTAAACTGCTAAAGATAGTTAAGACCAAAGCAGACTGTGAAGAACTTCAAAAAGATCTCACAAAACTAAGTGATTGGGCAACAAAATGGCAGATGAAATTTAATGTGGATAAATGTAAAGTAATGCACATTGGAAAAAATAACCCCAACTATACATACAATATGATGGGGGCTAATTTAGCTACAACGAATCAGGAAAAAGATCTTGGAGTCATCGTGGATAGTTCTCTGAAGATGTCCACGCAGTGTGCAGAGGCGGTCAAAAAAGCAAACAGGATGTTAGGAATCATTAAAAAGGGGATAGAGAATAAGACTGAGAATATATTATTGCCCTTATATAAATCGATGGTACGCCCACATCTGGAATATTGCATACAGATGTGGTCTCCTCATCTCAAAAAAGATATACTGGCACTAGAAAAGGTTCAGAAAAGGGCAACTAAAATGATTAGGGGTTTGGAACGGGTCCCATATGAGGAGAGATTAAAGAGGCTAGGACTCTTCAGCTTGGAAAAGAGGAGACTAAGGGGGG
>NW_020674470.1:0-1098 GCF_002925995.2 Terrapene triunguis
TTCAAAGAGAAGCCCTAAGATTGAGGCTTATTTTGTACAAATGCAAGTAAACATCATGAGTCCTTCAACACAGGCTCTCTTTGTGTGGTATTTATAGTAAACTCATCCCTTACTGTCACCCTGTTTTATTATGTGATTCTGTGTGCCTCCTGTGATGGTGCCCCCCATTAGGCTTTATGGAAATATGCTTATGAATATATATATGACATAAGTGGAATATGTTTTATGCTACTGTAGTGACTTGGCCTGGCTCCCGACGGCCCCTGAGAGGGAGGAGCCAGAACAGCCACCTAAGTGGGCCGAGCCGCCGGCACCTGTTCCCGCCCCCCGGAAGTGGGCGGAGCCACCGGCACCTGTTCCCGCCCCCCGGAAGTCCAGGGGCGGGACAGGAAGTATAAAAGCCAAGCCCCAGCACTCAGTTAGAGCCCAGCGGCCGGAGAGGCCAGACGCCCCTGCTCGGGCTCCTGCTAAACCGCGCCTGCCCCGAGCCAGGTACCCGGAGGTGGACGGACCAAGCCTCCCCAGAGCCAGGTATCCGGAGGTGGACGGCCCGAGTCTCCCCAGAGCCCGGTACCCCGAGGTAGGCTGGCCGAGCCTACCCCGAGCGCGGTACCCCGAAGCGGACTGGCCGAGCCTGCCCCGAGCGCGGTACCCCGAGGAGAGGCCCGAGCATCCCCCTGACCCGAGACCGGAGGAGCGGCCCGACCTAGACAGCCCTCAACACGCCGAGGAGCCCATGGTGTGGGACCCCGCTGCCGAGCCCAGCGAGGAGCAGGTACCCATGGAGGAGGAGGAGATGGGAAGTGGCCCGGGGATCGCCGACCCGGAACCGATGTCAGTGTGTTGCGGGCAGGATCCCCACTGACACCGTGGCAGACGGTCTGCTGCGGATAGGGCCCCGGGCTGGAACACAGTGGAGTGGGTGGGCCTGTGTTCCCCCCTGCCACCCCCCGCCGGGTGGCAGTCTCTCCTCCTCCCTGCCAAAGGGTCTGGGCTCACTGACCTGGTCATTGCTCAGCCTGCTGCAAGGACCTGAGCCCTGGAACTAGTGTTTGCTGCCCCGCCCTGACCCAGGGCCTGGGCTACCTGACTCTATTT